>NW_026781948.1:0-274587 GCF_031769215.1 Ylistrum balloti | reverse complement strand
CTCTTTTATCTTACTCTCGACCAAGCTTGTCCATCCATCCCCCAATATGGACTTCACTTGTTACTAGATGGTATGATTGCTGAAGTATAGCCATCTGTACTTGAGGTGCAAGGTTGAAATTTCCCCTGCTAATTTGTTACTTGAAATAGACCCTAATAATTGCTCTACTACTAGGTGGCCACTGTCCTAACGGGAAATTGCATAAGTTTGATTATCGAGGAAGTTGGGATAGTCTCCAATTAATTAACTGGCCGAAGCTGTACACCCACTGATAAGATTCTCGGGGCCCAGACTACACCAACCTAAGTATATATATGCAAGTAATTATCCACACCCCTGTGAACTACCTATATGTGTTATATTGATTTACCATTGAACATTAAACAAACTATTGTTTAAGCTTACTTATTTCAACCTATCAGTCAAAAATTATTATATATATATTATAATATTATTATTATGTATAATATTGAAACCACATTTTGTAACAGTACATCTAAACTCTATTTTGTTACAACGGTCATCGAGTTTGAATGGTTACTTGTTTTGTAGGGAATAAACATTGGGAATTTAATGAAAGCTTTTTTTATCCTTTAAAATTAAATTATAAGCATTAACTGTAATACTTTTTTTAAGTTATTGAGGCATAACACAAAAAACGGGGTGTACTCTTTTCGTCCAGCGTTCTTTTAGGAACTCCGCAATAAGTTTTTAAGAAATTTTACATCAGCCTGATATGATGGTCTGACATTCTTCCAAAATCATGTCAGCTCCCTCTTTTTCAAAGAAGCGTCTGCCGTGTTTCCATTCGCAAGTAGATTCGTCCTATGCCATCTCTTCTTCATCATCAGCTGGCTGTTCTGCGGGAGATGCCGGTTCACATGACCCACCGAGCATCACATCTGAAATAGCTGTGGTTACTTCAGGCTCTCTGCTTCCTTATGATGGATCATATAGTAATTATCAGCAGTTGAATGTTGGTGAGTCGGCTTGAAACCATATCGGGATATACCATTGTTAGTACAGTTTAGGGACTGACTGGTTCGTTAAGAGAGGGCGAAAAGTGCTCCCGCAGCAACACAACACATAGACCAAGTCCTTGGTATTTTGGAAAGCGATGACATGAGTCTGACCCCCTCCATAGACTCAGTAATGGATGCCACCAAAGTGTCAACTTACTGGCTGGAGCCAAATCGGGAAACTTTGCAGCCAGGTACCTGAGGTCTCACCTGAGCTCCCTAAAGGAATTCACCTCGTTTACTTCTGCGGATAAATCAACAGGCTACCTGGAAACTAAATGCAAAGAAGGAAAAAACAAAAAAAAAATGTTTAGATATTTTTTAAAAATTTTATATTTCATTGTGGAGTTTAGATAAATTAGATCTTTGTACTTTATTGTAGAATAGAGTCTTTTCGTAATCTTGATTAACTCAAAATCACTTTACATAATATTAGTACTTGGAAATGTTAATAAGTAAAGCTTTCATTAAAACTTCATTCAAGATGTCAGTGTCAAACAATGAGGAAAAGCTAGCATAAGTGTCGGCCAAAACTGGTTCACATTATTTTGATAAATGGAATAAATAGATTTATTCAAATTGAAAACTTTTGTTTGTTTAAAATGAGACTATAATTTACAGATATACATACGGTGGGTAAGTCTCTGGTTCCTTGCAGATTCCTTGACAACAGCTTGGGTGAACATCTGGGGTTTTACAAGGCATCCTACTTAACGCATCAGCGTTCCCATGGAGCCTTCCAGGTCTATGTTGGATTTCCATGTCATACGTAGACAAGACCTCTAGCCAGCGAGCTAACTGTCCTTCTGGCTCCTTCATGCTGGTCAGCCATCGCAGCGAACTATGATCAGTACGCAGCAAAAACCGTCTCCCGTACAAATAGTTCCAGAAGTATTTGGTAAAGAAGACAACAACAAGAAGTTCCTTTCTTGTAACACAATACGCTCGTTCACTTTTCATGAGTGCTCTACTTGCGTACGCTATTGGTTTTTCAACCCCGTCTTGTATTTGAGATAAAACTCCACCAATTGAACTGTTGCTTGCGTCAGTGTCCAGGATGAATAAGTCCGTAAAATTGGGATGTGCAAGAATTGGTGCATTTGTCAGTTTACACTTCAACTCATAAAATGCCTCCTGACATTCTTTGGTCCAGACAAAAGCTCTTGACTTCTCGGTCAGTCTGTGAAGAGGTCTTGCAATTGCAGCAAATGACTCTATGAATCTTCTATAATAGCTACAAAGACCGAGGAAGGATCTAACTTCAGAGACAGTTACTGGCTCAGGCCATTCATGGACTGTCTTAATCTTCTTTGGGTCAGTAGAGCATCCTTCCTCAGACACAATGTGACCAAGGAATTCTACCTGCTTTGCAAACAAACAACACTTTCTGGCCTTTAATTTGAGACCTGCTGAAAGTAGTTTGTCAAACACCTGTGTCAGGTTACTGATCATGTCTTCGAATGATTTTCCCATCACTATGATATCGTCCAGATATATTAGACAGGTCTGCCAATGTAGTCCAGCAAGGATAGTCTCCATGACTCGTTCAAATGTAGCGGGTGCATTGCACAACCCGAATGGCATTAATATGAACTCAAACAAACCCTTCCTTGTGGAGAATGCAGTCTTTTCCCGAGAGCTCTCATGTACTTCAACTTGCCAGTAGCCCGAACAGAGGTCTAAAGTGGAGAACCACTTAGAACCAGCAAGTTGATCCAAGGACTGATCGATCCTCGGTAAAGGATACACATCTTTCACTGTCAATGCATTTAGTCGCCGATAGTCGACACAAAATCGTGTCGTTCCATCCTTCTTCTTAACGAGCACTACACCTGATGCCCATGGACTTGTCGATGACTGAATTACAACTCTTTCCAAGAGGTCATCTACCTGTTTGTCAACTTCGTCTGCCATGGGTGCAGGCATTTGTAGCAACGGTTGCGTCACCGGTCTTGCGTCTCCTGTATCAATTTTATGCCTGATAATGTCAGTTCGCCCAAGATCCATATCAATTTCAGCGAATAATGGAGAGTACGTTAGAAGCAATTCCCGAACCTGACTTGTCTGCTGAGGTAAGAGAGACTCTTTACTTCTCTCAAACAACTCCAATAGATGTGATGGAAGAGACTTTCCTTTCTTACATTTTACACTACTTAGAGCCTTGACGTGATTTACCACACTGTATTGTCCAAAAGCCGTTCCTGCATACAACGTTTGTGGTTCAGAAGAGGGATTCATGTATCTTACCGGTACTTGGTTACTACCTGTAACCAGAGTTTTCCCAACTACACCTCTGTCTGATTCCAGGAATGTACCTAGAGGTTCAATTATACCGAGGCCTATAGGTGCTGTCTTTCCATCAGGAATGGTTACAGTACAGTGAATAACTGCTTCACTTTGTGGAGGTATCTTAGAGTTGTTTGACACACTAACTCTGTAGCACCCAATTAAGCCTTCAAATTTCATGTCGTGCTTCTTTTCGTCAATCTGAAGAGAACCGTCTGTCATGTTCACAATGCAGCCATACTTACGCAGAAAGTCAAGACCAAGTACTCCGTTAATGTTCAGCTTTGCAACCATTAACTCTTCAGCACAACGGAAACTCCCAATAACCAATTCAAAATTGGCCTTCCCTCTTATCTCCAGAGGGGAGCCGCAAGCTGACAGTACATCACACTTCAATGGCTGCAGTGCAGGCTGTTTGCCTACGCCAAGCTTGTCAAAGACTTCATCAGACAACAGGCTAACGGTAGCACCAGTATCCACTAAAAGGCTGATTAGGTACCCATTAACCTCTGTAGTAAGGAACACACTTCTTTACGTTATTCAGATTCACAGTAACTTTGGGTTTCTGGTCCTTGTCATCTTGCTGTCCAGACTTAGTACTTTGACCTTTCTTGTTAGGACAGTCATGTTTTAGATGTTTTGGAGACCCACATTCATAGCATTTTCTGTCCGTAAATCGTTGTGCGGTTGGCTGGCTATTGCTCCTCCGGCAAATCGGTTCTGTCGTCTGTTTTGCTTCATTGCGTTAACCTCCTTGGTAAGTTCACTTACTGACTTCTGCATGGAAGAAAGTAACTTCTCAATTCCTGCCAGGTCAACTGTTTCAACCGCCTTGTTCTCAGAAACCTTCTCATTTTTCGCAATACCAGAGTCAATAGATCTGGCGAAAGCCTGTTGCTCCCTTATCTTCTTTTCAGAGTTAAGATAAGCTTCTAGCTCAACAGCATGACGAAGGGCATCGTTCAAATCTACTGGTCTGGCTTGCTTGATTCTTATTCGCAGATCAGATTCTACAAGCGCATCAAGAAATTGCTCCTTAGCCAGGGTTTCTTTGACGTCTGAAGGCACTGTGTTATATGCCAAGTTCGTTAATCTGCGTATATCTTGGGCCAGTTCTGGGAGAGTTTCAGTAGCTCTTTGTCGGCGTTCTTTTAGCTGAGTCCTATAAAGCTCTGTTTGATTCGGCGGAGAAAAGCGCTCCTCCAAGGACTTTACCAGCATATCATAATTTTGACCAAGAGGTCCCCTTAGGTAACCTAACACACCTTGCGCTTGTCCTCGTAACGCCACGGCAAGGTTTAATCCCTTTTCTTCAGGAGTCCACCTATTTAAAGTTGCACAAGCCTCAAAATGAGCTTGATAGTCAATCCAGGAACCTGTTCCGTCATACTTTGCAGGGTTAACTCGTGCATTGTGACAACTAGACTTTTCACGAGCGAGTGATGAAGAGTATTGTAGATTGCTACGATCCTCCATCAATGACGAATTGCGTGGCAATCTGCTTCGTCTATATGTGACGTTTGCAGGAGGTGTTTGCTGAGAAGGCCTAGCGTATCTGTCTGAATCAGTATAAGGGGTGTAGGGGCTCTCTGGCAAGGTCAGTCGACTTTCCTCCAATATGTCTGAAGACAAACGACCTTGCTCTGTAGTGTGCAAATCAAAACTGTGTTTCGGTCTGGCCCAGAGTTTCTTATAGCTACTCGTGTTTTCTGAACGCAGCATACCGATACCCGAATCACGATACGGTACCCTAACGTTTATGGGCGGTGTGCGAGTGTCGACATTGCCCAGGTCTAGAGACTGTCTCCTAGATTCGATTTGCTTTATCTCCTCAGAGATAGCATCAATATCTTTTTGTAAAGATAGCTGGTCTTGATCTGACATGTTTCAACACAGATATATTATAGCAAACCAGCAAAGTTCTAGGTAAAACATACAACAATACTATATATTAAAAAAATGAAAGCTAGCAAGATCCCACCGCTGCCACCAATTTTGTAACGTGCAGCCTAGCTTTGCACACGGTGGGTAAGTCTCTGATTCCTTGCAGAGATACTAGCTAACAAATGCCGATATATACATATAGCGTGGAACAGCAAACTCTACCTGAGTTAACAATAAAACTAACGAACGAACTAGTATTCACATGGACTGCTGTCCCGACACAGACTGTTCTGACTAGCATGTGAGCGTGAGTGGAAGCTCGACACCCAGTGACTTCACCTAACCCTAGTTCCAACTACTGAACTAGTCGCCGAGCAATACCACTTAGTCGGTCCTGACTAAGCACTAGGTTGTCCTACCAAGTAAGTCAACCCTTGCTCGTGTTCCTAGCTCGGGTTCTAACCTAACCCTATAGCTAGCTACCCACAGTCAAAAGTCCAAGCTTCGGTGAGAACTAAACAGCTCTCGCACCAGCTTGACAAGCGGTTTCGGAAAAGCCACTATTTCAGACTTTCACCCACCACCTGTTACAAATGACTGTGTTACTTGCTTAGTAAGAAGTCTTTCGTCGTCTATGTATCTCTGAATGCTTCACCAACAGTCAGTATAACAGCGCTCGCAATAATTCAAAGTAATTTCTATTTACATGTATAATAAACTCTTTCATTAGGTGTGACAATTGTTGATATTTAATTTACCATAAATGATGCATACTAAAATATTAACATAGTACAAAACACCTTTCCATATCTTACTACATAAATATAAACATTTGTATTAATCGACGAAAATCATTAGATGAACAAATTAACCAATATGTAATTAGCTATAATCATATTCAAGGGACATAAATCTTATACTTCAATTTCCATTACACAACTCATATTCAAGGGACATAACTCTTATACTTCAATTTTCATTACACTTACTGGATATTTCATTCCTTGTAATTGTACTCAGGTAAGGCTATGCACCACTGATCTTTATCGCACCTATACATGTATCATCTGTAATGTAGCTATAGGCTAGGCCCAGCATTACATGTGAAATGGCTATACGATAATATATTTGTCACTATGTTCCCATTATATCTATAGGTCCCCCTATGATCGTATAGAAATGAAGCAATGCTACCGCGGAGGGTAATGAGACCATATTCCTTATTATTATTTTTTAATTATAACTATTTTCCGGACTCGGCTTACCGTTCCCATTCTAATTTCCTTATCCGATATCTTCCAGTTTTGTCGCCTATTTCCGGTGCACTTGTCTCGTTGAGAATGTTGAGGCTCGAATGTTATAATAATTATGTCTCAATTTATTCCCTTTTTTATTACACCTACATAAATGTACCCTCGATGAATTTTACCTCTAATCGTTAATGAGACCATAACATTTCTCATGTAATATCAACCTTCGGATATCCTTGTACATTCTGTAGAATGTGTTTTTTTTTTCTTTTCCGGAATTCGGCTTACCGGTCCCCATTCAAATTTCCCATATATGTTGTCGATTCAATTTTTCGCTTATTTCTGGTGCACATGTCCCATGGAGCGAGCAAATGGTCACTTATTGCAGTGTTGAGTATGGTAATATATGTGTTTTTTTATTATGTATATCCTCTATGCTAAAATGGGAACTGATCAACTTGGCCTCCGATGTTAACATGACAATACTGTTATTTTTCGTATCTGTGTTTTAACTATTATTCTCCCGAACTCACTGTAATATATGTTCCTTTTCCGGACACGGCCTTCCAGTTCCCATTCTAATTTTCCTATACTACTTCCGGTTTTGTCGCTTATTTCCGGTGCTTTAAAAACGTGGAGTGGAACGAGAGAATATTGTCACGAATGGTGTGTAAGTTAGTAGTTGTTAATGACTTTGTCAACGAATTTTTTTTTTAAATGTTGCTTCTTTAATGTTTTCTTTCTTTTCTTTTCTGCCACGGGATGTTGAACTTCTTCTATTGTATTTCTTCGTAAAAAAAACTCTATAATAATGGCTGATTTAACTATTCTGTCAGCGAACTGTCAGGGATTAGGTGATAAGTTTAAAAGAAAAGAAGTTTTCTCTTTTTTTTCGGGAAAAAAATTACAACATCTACTGTATACAAGATACCCATTTCATTGAAGCTCATGAAAATATTATCAGGAATGAATGGGGTTACGAATGTTATTTTAGCTCGTTCAAGTCAAACTCCAGAGGGGTAGCTATCCTGTTTAATAACAATTTTGAATTTACAGTCAAGAAAGAAAAAAAAGACACAGGTGGTAATTTGCTAGCAATTGATATTGAAGTAGAATCAGTAAAATTCACTCTAATTACTCTTTATGGGCCTAATTCAGATGATCCTATATTTTTTGATAACTTAAAAGAAACTGTGGAACAATTTGGTAATGACAGAACAGTAATCTGTGGAGATTTTAATCTAGTAATTAACCCCGAAATTGATTATGATAGTACTTACAAAAATACCCATAACCCCCATGCACGAGAAAAACTTTTAGAATTAATTGACCAGGAAAATCTTATTGACATATATAGACAGTATTATCCCAACCAGAGAAGATATACCTGGAGGAAAAAAAATCCACTCAAACAGTCAAGGCTAGACTTCTTTCTTACTTCAGACTCCCTTCTTTCAAGTACTAAAAGTGTTACTATAGAACCAGGATATAGGTCGGACCATTCCTTTCCAAAAAATTCTTTTCAGTTTAATGAATTTAAAAAGGGTAAGGGCCTATGGAAATTTAACAATTTGTTACTTTATGACTCTAAATATATAGAACTAATTAAAAATGTTATACTAGACACCAAAAAACAGTACTCTTTACCTGTATATAATCATGAAAATATCAACCAAATTTCAGATTTTGAATTGCAGTTGACTATTAACGATCAATTATTTTTAGAGACTCTTTTAATGAATATCAGAGGGAAGAGTATTTCTCACTCTTCTTATAGAAAAAAGCAAAGGAATATGAGGGAAAATGAACTTAAAAACATTATTAAGGACTTAGAAAATGAAGACATCCTTAACATAAATGAGATAGAAGTTAAGAAGAGGGAATTAGAAAATATTAGGAAACTTAGAATGAAAGGTAGTGTAGTGAGATCAAGGGCACAGTGGATAGAAGAAGGAGAAAAGCCAACAAGCTATTTTTTTAGTTTGGAAAATAGAAATTTTACTTCAAAAATAATCCCTAAAATTCAGACAGAAGAAGGGGCCATTGTAACAAAGCAGGATGAAATTTTAGATAAGGTTAAGTCATTTTATGAAAAGCTGTATGTTGTAAACTGCGACTTAGTTGATGTCAATTTAGATGATTTTCTTAATTTTGATGATATTCCAAAACTTTCAGTTGCAGAATCAAAAAATTTGGAAGGGTTAATATCTTTGGAAGAGGCAAGTAAATTTTTGAAGACTATGAAAAATAATAAAAGTCCTGGATCAGATGGTTTTACTGTCGAATTTTTAAAAATTTTTTGGAAGCAGTTAGGAATTTTTGTTGTTAGGTCTTTAAATTATGGATATCTGCATGAAGAATTATCAATTACTCAGCGACAGGCTATAGTCACCTGCTTACCAAAAGGCGATAAACCAAGACATTTTTTAAAAAATTGGCGCCCAATCTCGTTACTGAATATTACTTATAAAATAGCTTCTGGGGTTATCGCTCAAAGATTGAAGTCAGTACTGGATAAATTAATTAGTAAAGATCAAACAGGCTTTTTATCAGGACGTTATATTGGAGAAAATACTAGGTTACTATATGATCTGATGCAATTTACAGAAGAAAATGATATTCCTGGCATGATTTTGATGATAGATTTTGAAAAGGCTTTTGATTCGGTATCTTGGAATTTTATTCAAAAAGTCCTGGTTTATTTTGGTTTTGGAAACAACATTCTTTCTTGGTTTAAAACTTTACATAAAAATGCATTAGCTTCAATCAATCAGGGGGGCAATTTATCTTCTTTCTTTGACATAAAAAGAGGCTGTAGACAGGGCGATCCAATCGCACCGTATATCTTCATACTCTGTGCTGAAGTTTTAGCTATAAGAATGCGAAATAACAAAAATTTAAAAGGTATTCAAGCTGGAGACATTCCTCTACTTCTCTCCCAATATGCTGACGACACATTTCTCATGCTTGATGGGACAGAACAGTCATTATCTGAATCCCTTAAAGAATTAAATATGTATGCAAGTATCTCTGGACTAAAAATAAATATTAAAAAAGACTCAGATTATATGGATGGGATCAAAGAAGCACAGTCAGGATACATTTTTGCCGGAGTTAAATTTACAGTGGGGTCGGGAAAGGTTTAATCTTCTAGGGGTAGAATTTGATGTAAATCTACACGCTATGCCTAAAATTAACTATGACAAAAAGATTGTTAAACTGAAAAATATTGTGAATATATGGAAAAGAAGAAGTCTTACACCCTTAGGAAAAATACAGATAATTAAATCCCTCTTGATTTCACAATTTAACCACCTCTTTATAGCCTTACCAAACCCAGATGAAAAGACTTTCAATAAAATAAACTCCATTTTATTCGAATTTTTGTGGAATAGTAAAGTTGATAAAGTTAAGAGAAGTACTATTGTTCAAGATTATCTAAATGGTGGATTAAAAATGATCAATATAAGGGCATTTGCAGATTCATTGAAGTTGAGTTGGGTCAGAAAGCTCTATAATTCACCCGGTAAATGGTTTTCAATATTAAAGACTTTTGTAGACATAGATTACTTACTAAACATTAGCGGGGAATATATTCAAAATTGTCAAGGAAAATGTAACAATAAATTTTGGAAAGATATTTTTAAAACATGGTACAAATTACATATTTCGAAGGAAATGACTATCGGAAGAGAGCAATCAGTTTTAGGAATACCCCTTTGGTTCAATAACGATATTACTGTGTCAGGGAAATATATCTTTTACAAAGAATGGTATACAAAAGGAGTAAGGACAATAGCTGATGTGTTAAATGGAGATGATAATGGAAACTTTCTCAGTTTTGAAGATTTCAGACATATGTACAATATAACTACTAATTTTCTTAAATACCGAGGATTAATATCATCTGTAAAAAAATATTTACTCAATCATTTTCCTTTAGAGACTACAGTTATGCGACCAATCATACTGTCGCATATACAATTCTTTTTTAATAAAAATAAAGGCACAAAAGATTTCTATGATATTCTAAACAAAAACTTGAGGGAACCAACAGGTAAAAAAAAGCGGGGGGAACAGTTCGAACTTACTAATAGAGACTGGGAAACCATATACAAAATGCCTTTTTTGGTGACGAAAAACACTAAACTCCATTGGTTTCAATACAGGTTAACACATCACATGAATGAGCGACTCTTGCAAGCGTGTTTAGCGAAGTACCTGTGACCGCACATACCCCATACACGATATCACGGGTAAAATTTGATTTCTCATCAAGAGCACACACCAGTGTATATGAGGCCACACACTTACACTTTACTATGAACGTGAATCCTGATACAAAGGTATTGAATGCCTTAGTTAAAGTACTGATAATACACCAGAGTACAGAAATATTTACATTTACACATAGTTGCACAAACACATACATGTGCATTTTGCAGGGAGGGAGGGGGGGGGGTGCTGTGAGTGTGTTTGTTAGGGGTGGGGCGGGCGGGGATTAGGGATGGTGGGGCGGGCGGGGATTAGGGATGGTGGGGGTGGATGCATATAATGGTACAGAATGTATAAATTATCAGTAGAAGAAGATTCGTACGCAAAGAAACACTTATGAACCATATACATAGCAAGCATATTGATGTTGTCGTTGTACGTTGGTGTACAACTGTACATGACTTAAAATATATTAATATGGTACAAAAAAAAGTAAAAATTTAAGTTGTGATAATAGAATAACCAGATAAGATACATATTTGAAGCAAATGAAAGCGGTTGTTGGGTGTTTTGTTATCCAACTTAACAATCGAACGTACATGTATTGTATCATACATTTGAACAAACATCGGTACGTTATCAAGGGACGATTTCCAAATACAAACCGGTACATCATGCATAAAATTAAGCTTAACTGATAGCTTGAGAAAAGAAAAGAAAACAAAAAAAATCAAAGTGTTATAGTGTAATTTTGCTTAAATGTCAAAACAGGATTAAATGTCAACACAAGTAGCAACACAGGTGGACTTAAAAGTCGCTCACTACACGTATCTATTCATTTTGCATTAGTGATGAAGACGTCTACATAGTTGAAAAATCTGAATGGTCAGATTCTTTTGACGTTTCTAGAAAACAATGCAAAATGATGAGCTCTGATGCTTTGCCAGTGATACGGGAGGCTATACAACGGTCACGAAAGCGTTTCAACAAATGGGCAAGGTCAAACGGAGAGAAAGTTTTGAATTGAACGTCCTTGTTATTTTTTATTCCTGTAAATAGTGTTTTTCAGACGAACAAGTAATAAGTATTATATATTACTGTACCTTAAATGTCGCCATGTATTAAAAGGTAAAAAAACAAAAAAAAAAAACAAAAAACAAAAAACAAAAAAACAAATGTATAAGTATTAAGGCCCTGTGAAGCAGTATACAATGGTCGGTGTGAAACATTTTACAGAAGAAAAGTCGTGTGCCAGGAAAGAGTTTTGAACATGCTTTGTTGCTAATCTTTTTCATATTGACTACAGTATATGTTCTGACCAAAAAAGAACGTTGTATAAGAATTGCTTGCCGAAATGTACTCTATTAAACTCCAGTGCTATTCGTCTGCTCGAAGACCGTCATATTGTCAGGATCATAATTATACGCGTTTCAATGACGCATTAATGAAATTAAACAACTTAGACGTTTCAACAAATTATTGAAAACCCTATCACAAAGGTTGCAAATTTTCCTAAAAGTTAGTTGTTGAATTCACGGTACTACAGCTACATGTTTAAACAAGGAACCGTAGTTTATTGCTTTATACAACATGAACTTATCGGCATAGCAAGATACTTATTATCTATAAGGTATTTGTTTTTCATACTGTGTAACACACAGTTGAAAATATCACTGGTTTTTGGCTGTATATTTTGCAATAATGACGTTGGATATTCCAGCTAGCAATTTTCATTCAATTAAAAACGCAGAGTTTATGTATTATACATGAACTGCGTCAATATATAAAGACTTACTAATTGGCTTGGTACTAAACCAACTCTCGGGGTATCAAATAAAATGGACAGAGCCTTTATTTGAAAATGTTCAGTTTTTAGCTATAGTTAAGAGCAGGTAAGATGTTTGCTTGTGGGTTTTTTTACTGAATATCAATGATACAATGTATATAATGCTTCAACTGTATCCAACAGTTGTTACATGTACAAGGGGTCCAACCTAAACCGTAGGTCACGGCCTAACTATCCCCGGTCACAACCAAAATGGCGGCGACCATCCGCTTCACGACACAGCGGTGTGTAAAATAAGTGTTTTGTCTGCTTACAGAGAATGGTCCTTATCACATCAATATTGCGTTTCGGATCTAGAGGAATTTATCTTTATATCTGTGCAACGAATTCACAATATAACCCAGTCCTGTAAAAATAAACGTGAAAAAACCTCAGTGTTTTGACAGTCAAAACTGGTATCGAGGTCGGTTTTCCTACTTATTTGACTAATATATTACATATCAAACATTTGTATGGTGTAACGATAACAGAATATGCAATATAAAACCCGAATTGTATAACATAATTGCAAATTATGGCTTATGAATAACACACTGTTTCAATTTCGGACTTATTAGGCACACCTTCGTTGGTCCAATAGAGGTTAGGATGTCATTTTCGTCGTTCCCATTTTTACAGGCAAATTATATGCGTATTGTTTTCAGACACGTCTGTGAGGAGTGCGGCCAGTTGTACGCGGGAGGATCGGCCCTTCGCCGTCATAAAATTAGAAAACATGGCAAACCCCGGGGGATGTCCTGCGATGACTGTGGGCGAATATTCACAGCATCTGATGATCTGAGAGCGCATAAAGTGTCTTTTCATAAATCCAAGGAAGGCGTTCTACTATGTGATAAATGCCAGAAACAATTTGCGTACCAAAAGGATCTACATTATCACAAACGCAATGATGTCTGTGGGAAATTAAAACCAAAACCAGACAAAATGTCTTTTAAATGTCCTCATGAAAATTGCCAGAAACAATTCAAAAGCCAAAAATATCTCAACCAACACCAAAACGTCCACGGGGAGAGAAAAATTATTTGCCATGTATGTGGGGAAAACATTTATTTGGAAGTGTGCATTAAGAAAACACCTTTACGTTTTTTTCTTTTCATTTCTGAAATTAACCAAAGATAACATGCGTGAGAAGATCATTTATGGACATTGTGGTAGACTATACATTGTCCTAAACTCGGCGTGACCGACGAAGGTTTTCCTAAACTAACAAAAATCGAACCAGTGGGTGTTTCATATACCAGTGCCCGTATTTCTTTTACACAATTCAGGTTTTATATTGCATATTCTGTTATCGTTACACCATACAAATGTTTGATATGTAATATATTAGTCAAATAAGTAGGAAAACCGACCTCGATACCAGTTTTGACTGTCAAAACACTGAGGTTTTTTCACGTTTATTTTTACAGGACTGGGTTATATTGTGAATTCGTTGCTCGAATATAAAGATAAATTCCTCTAGATCCGAAACGCAATATTGATGTGATAAGGAACGTTCTCTGTAAGCAGACAAAACACTTATTTTACTCACCGCTGTGTCGTGAAGCGGATGGTCGCCGCCATTTTGGTTGTGACCGGGGATAGTTAGGCCGTGACCTACGGTTTAGGTTGGACCTCTTGATGTAGTTATGATTAAAAGAGTAAATATACTGCTAGAATTCACAGCATAGAAATTCAAACCCCGTACATCTGCGGTCCTTATACCGATGTTTGTATCCATTAAATCGTTAATAAACTGAATTTGATAAACGCATCCTACATAATAATCTGTATCCAATGATGTTCCATGTAGGGCCATTATGTGTGGTCTATCCCAGTTTCCCAGCCATATTTGTATGTCAGAAGTAACGCATCCGTTACAAAAACAATCTCTACATTCATTTAGATTAAGATGATTTCGAAATCAACGTTTACGTGGTTCTCCCACTTTTCATCACTGCTTTAAATCCTAGTTATAGGAGATTAAGTAACAATGCTTTCTTGCTGACTTACTTCGTCTGTCTCCTGTTCTGTGTCTGTATTTCCATCTCATGTCTTCTCTTGAAACCCCCAAGTTTTGGTTATGATGCATTCATCAAAATCCCAACAGTTATAAGCCAAACCTGCTGCCATCACTTGTTTACTTGTCAGATTTAGGGTCACACCCGCCTCTCTTCTGTTACATATTGATAATGAGATATTGATGAAAGCCTATTTCGTGAAGTAAAGTCGTTGAGATAGTTCCTAGAGTGGTGCCTATATTGGTAAAAACCTGGATATACTTTGCAAAGTTCAACTTGTCATGTAAGTTGTCCCATTTATTTAAAGGACACATATAGAGATGTTTAATTTTGAAATAAATATACAATTCCAACAATAATATAGCAAATATTTTCAAAGTAAGAAATCATTAGATTAGCTGTAGCTATTAAAAAATAAACATTGACGTGCCAAAATTGAAATTTTTGACGACGTCACTTGCAATAAAACCGTGTTCAATTATGAAAGTGGCCTAGCGTTTTGTATATAATTGTCTAACTGGGTCGAATTGACGGCGAAAATAATTTTACATTATGGTTTTATCCCTTACACATATAAGAGTTGTCCCCCTTACATCGACTTCTCCATTGTATCCATTGTAAACAATGGTGAGCAGACTATCAGAGTTGTCGAATGAGCAGCAAACATTAGTTGTCGAATAACATCACCACGGTAAGTTGGCAGAAATAGTCAGTGTTAATAAGTCAACGATTAGTAGAAAACGAATGAAGGAGATACATTTGAAAACAGTTACACTCGCGGACGAAAGAAATCAGTTACTGAAAGGGGACACCGCCGGATTCTGCGTTCGTTGAAGAAAAACAAAAGACCATTTTTGAAAAGTATTACCAGCGATTTCAATTCACATTATGAGTAAAACATTAGCGAAGACTCCATTATTATGGGTACAGAAAGCATCGAGTAAGAGAGACACTGATTGTGTCCAAGATCAACAGGAAAAGACGAATTAGTTGGTGTCAAAACAAAAGTTATCTTACGGTTGACTCATATTGGGAAAATGTAGTGTTTTCAGATAAAAGACAAGTTGTTTTCACTGGTGAAAACCTTTTGTATGTTTGGCGAACCAGCGAAGAAAGTTACAGACCCGCGAGTGTCGGTCACCACGGCAATAACATCCTTGTCAGTGCAATGTTCTGGGGATGTGTGATTTTTTACTGGCATTTAAACATTAGTAGAAATCGATGGAAACATTAACAATGAAAGTTTCAACACTGGATACTTACGTATGACATGTTATTGCTAAAACTTTGATAATTTACCATTTATTTTCCTAGAAGACAATACACCATGCCATACATCTGCAAGGACCCGTGCATGGAAGCAGGAAAATAACTTTATAATCTCTAACGGCCATATCAATCCTCTGACATCAACATAATAGAAAATGTGTGGCTTATTCTTAAAATATGTCTCAGGAGATCTGTGCACACAATCAAAACACGCCGGAACATGTGCATCATTTCAAGCACATGCCTCAACATGTTCTAAATCATTAGATTTGCAGAAATTGCCAATCGTGAACATGCTGGAAAAGTAGCATACCAATTTGCAGCTGGATATCAGTAAAATGTCACACCTCTACCCATATTGCAGGAGGTAAATTGTTGTCAAATATACGTCTCGTCCATGCAGTGAAGTTAACGGGATATAGTCAATATGGAATATTTTGTAAAGCTGCTAAAATTGGTGTCCGTTCAGAATCATATTTTGACGGTCTCCGTGGAACATTTTGCGAAATCACAGCATTTTAGCTAAGATATGTATGAAGAATATTTTGTGTTACAAAACTAAATAACAATGTAAAGAATATGGGAAGGAGTGCTCAGGAATATTACACACGTGTTTGGAGCTGCAACATTCACAAGGATGATGATGTAGCTAACCACCTGAACTGTTAGGTGTCAGGGAATTATACCAACATTGACAATTAAATGTGTCAATACCCACTATGTGGAATCTTGAAATAATACAGCGTTAATTATTTTATCAGACAATCTTTCGGCCCACAATTCATAGAAACCGGAAACAAGACAATGAGAATGCAATATCAATTCATGGCTATGGCAGAAAAGTGTCCGTAAACAAGGACATTAGGGAGGAACAACCGACACATGGAATCACAAAGCCAATGAAGAAATTGTCACAGGTCATGCTTAGATTATGCGGTGGCATGGCTTTGTGAACTGTCAGACATCAATAAGAGCTCATTGTTACCATACTATGAAAAATTGTGATAGATTCGATATGATGTTACGAAAAAAAAGCATAGATAATATTCACAAACATTGCAAAGGATTGCACAGTGATTGTGACGTGGAATCACGTTGTACAACGACAAAAATACGAGTGTTCAAATCAAAGTTACAAATCAAAACAGACAATGCAGAGGGAACACTTCGCAAGGAAATAAACGACCTCAGATAAGCAACTCTCCCAAGGATTATATTAACTGTGTCAATACCCACGATGTGAAATAATGCAGCTTTAATCTACAGGGCTATTATTTTATCTGATAGCCTTTCGGCCCACTATCCATAGAAACCGGAAATAGTTTGAGGCTTATCATACTAAATTCAATAGTATGTTCCCAACAACTTTTAAAAGAAGAGAGGATCACTGCACATCTCGCATACATTTCGTCCCGTGCAGATCCCCAGGGACGAAACAGCGGTTAAATCAGTTAAGGAAACTTGAGATCATAATGTCACAGACATCGCCTTCAAACTTATCATAACAGAAGAAGCCTTTTCAATGATCAATAAAGCAACAAACAAATGAGGCAACATCTAGAAAGATCAAAGTAATTTGAATAATCTCAGACAAATTATAGAAAACCCATTCGAAAAACAAACAATATATGGTTTCAATAAAACAGTTAGCATTTATGAAAAAATTAAGATTAAGCAAAATTAAATTTGAATTGTCAAAAACAAATATTACTAAACTGAATTATGTGACAACATGTCGATCTTGTCTTCTTTTCCTGTTCTAAACATTTCGTAGCTAGGGCAGAACTCAAACAGGAATCAATTAAAGATACAATCCCAATCATTTCCACCAAAAGCATTCTAGCTTCACTGGATAAAATATGGCATTATCTACAAGACAAGTCTCGGCCCTATACATAAGACACTGAAAGGGACACTGTAGGACTCCACGTCTGTTTATCAGACCTTGACACAATACTTGCACAACCACTTCGGTATTTGTACAACACCACCAATACGACTGCAGACAGGGAACGGTGCGTACACAAACACCTACATCCAACCCTAATTTATATGTACTTTACAGACTCGTCACCTTTGCAGGTGCGCTTATTTGAACATTTGTAAAGCACTGTAATATCACATAAAACATACATACCACACATACTTGAAAACAGAAACCTTAGCACTAACCTCAAACAAAATGTTATTTTATGTGCAGTTTACAACCTCGCCATCCAGGTGAACTTATTTACCATCTAAAGTTAATATCATTATTATTTCATGAATATCACATATTAGTAAACAAAAAATCAATACAACAAAACATGGTTTTGTGTGTATTAAACGGACTCGTCATCTTTACAAGTACACTGAATTTCAATCTCACATAAAACATATATAACAAACATGCAATACGCTATCGGTCAAATCAACACAACATGGTCGTCTATAAAGATTAAAATAGGAATAAAACATTGGAAACCAGTCAAACCATCCCCTACCATACCCTTGCACACACACGAAATTAGCAGGGCCCCTTCCCGATTTCTAAACTCCGTACTGTTCTCAGTGAACTTCCTCCCGTTTTACTTCTATCACTTATCCCATAACAGTCATTCGGCCAATATATACCCCCCTAACAAGTCTATTTCATTAACAACTGAGTAACTTACACTTCCAATCCCTCCCAATGCTAACCTCACAATCACAAATCATAACATATAAATCTAGGAATGCGATTAAACGAATAAGAATGATGGAGGAATCGAACACAGGACGCTTATATTGTATTACATTGCCATCCGATTACTCCATATATATACTGAGAGGAAAAAGAAACGCAATTAGGAATTTCCAGGTCAACTACGGGAAATAGAAAAGGGTTTTAGAATGTAATTATGGTTAACTGGAAGATAGTCGACCACTCTGTCACCTACGAGAATTTCATTCGAGTACGTTAAGCAAACCTTTCAAATTTGACATTGATTCAAGAGTACCCCATTCAAAATGAAGTGCGTTCTGGACCCGTCAATAGCGTGTGGCCCCGCGAGCTGCAGTAACTGCACGAACTCTTTTGTGCATTGAATTGATCGGAGTATTAACCCTCCTCATTGGTATACAATTCCATTCCTCATCCAGCGCGAACGCCAACTGAGCGACGTTCGGCTTACGTCTTATCCTTCTATCCAACTCGTCCCATAAATGTTCTATTGGGGAGAGGTCAGGGCTGTATGGGGGCCAGTCTAGGGCGGAGACATTGTTTGCTGCGAGATAACCACGGGAAAGCCTCGCAACATGCGGCCCGGCGTTGTCTTGCTGAAACGTCAGTTGAAGCTCCTGTACTAGAGGAACAACATCCGGCGCTAGGACTTGATCTCTGTAGCGGAGATTTCCCTGAATAACGACCAGAGGAGTCTTGATACCATGCGCAATCCCTCCCCATATCATGACCGATCATACACCAAAGCGGTCATTTTCTATCACGCAAGCATCTGCATAGCGCTCGTGGGTACGTCTATAGACACGACGTCGGCCGTCTGCCCGGTAAAGCGAAAACCTGGACTCGTCTGAGAACAGGACTCTTCTCCAACGTTGCATTGGGAAGCGTCTTACGGAATGTGCGTTCAGCCATTGCGTTCTTCTGGCACGTCGCCGCTAATTAAGCTATGGTCCAACATATGGCCGCCGCGGTCTTAGACCGAAGGCACGCAGTCGAGTACGCACTGTCTTTGGATCAATTGGAACATGATGACGCCCAATGGTGTTCCTTGCTGTTTCCGTGGCCGTCAGAAAGCGATTGCGTAGGTGCGAAAGTCGCATTGCCCTATCCTGCCGACGCGTCGTCACACGAGGGCGACCGCTTCGGGGACGGTCTGCAACCCTTCCGGTGGCATGTTGTCTTTGGATGAGACGTCAGATGTTCGATGGATGGACTCCAAATTTATTAGCGACCTGATTTTGCGGGGTACCTAGCATAAGAAGTGCAATGGCACGACCCCTGTCAACTTCGGACAGTCGTGGCATTTTCTACGGTGAACTGTTTATGCTTAAAATATGGGAAATCAAGACGGATATGTCTGAAGATTCGCTCACACAGATTTTCAACCAATCCTTTATACTGGGTTCGAGATATCGTGCTTTTGTCTCTTATTCTTTTGTACAAGCGGCGTGTTCAGTTTAGTTATGCATCAGTGATTTTAATACGGTACCATAGGGACCTAACTCAAATGCACACATTTCACAAGTTGCACAAGTTTCAAGGGTAACGTCAAGGATTTAATTTACAATATTAACTTTCTGCTAATTGCGGTTCTTTTTCCTCTCAGTATATATAAAAAAAGTTAAAACACTGGAAAACACATGATGTAAAACATAAGCGCTTTCATTTCTTCTTCAGATGTTTTACATATTTACATATATACGAATTAGCTATGTAAATATGTAAAACATCTTAAGAAGAAATTAAAACGCTATATTATATTAATATAACATTTTCAATTTAAAAAATGCATAAAGGTCAATCACACAGAGTTACGAGAGACAAAAAGATATTATACCATGATTGAAAAAGTAATTTATATAAGACCACTTGTCTATTGAGACCCCTGCCTGAAGAGACCACTTGTCTATTAAGGTCTAAAATTTGTTTTATGGTTTTACACAGAGTTTTGATAATCCTCTTCAACTCAGTCTTTGTGTATTAACCAGCACCTCTAACTCCGTCCTTTTCACATAGGTATATACAATGTTGCCGAACGATATCCTTAAAATAGATCATTCTTCCATGTGAAATCTTCTGTAAAGTAACATTGGTTATTTCGATAAACTGTGGAATTAGTTGCCGTAGGCCTCTCTTTTCTAAATAATGTAAGAATAGCAGGGGTATTAAAATGTTAAAAGGCGCGAGATCAGATGTGTAAATAGAAATGAAGGATCAATTAAATACTCTGATACACAAGTGGTCTACCTCGATCTCGTATGATTCGGCCAACAGGGACATTCATACCTTCACGGTGTTAAGCTAAGCAACATTCGGTTTTTATTTTCATTGAAAACAACACATGGGTTTTTGTGTCACAGGAAGTTTGACATGCAAGGACCAATTACTTATTAAAATCACATGTTTTTGGAGAGCTTCAGGTAAGTGCAAACTAGGTTCCAATTTCATTCACTTTCACAGGGACACGCCGTACATGTATATTGACTTGTGTTGTACAAAGATCGAGGATAGAGTTGTATGTTGTCATGTACATAATGGTGTCGTTTCGTCAAGATTCTGTCTCTCAAATCATGACAAGAACTTGCTTTAATGTCTCGAACTCGACTCTCACTTTAAAATAAAAAAAATTAATTTGATTGCCCTACTAAAATACGACGAATGTCATCAACGTTTTAAAAGTTGACGTGATCTAATGAGGAAATATCTTATTTCCTTGTGTAAATGAATATAGAGGAGTTGGATGTTGATCGAGTATGCTTGCTTGTTGAATTAATATGGTGGTCGTGGATAAAGTCGAGAACGCTTACCCATCTGTACAACCTCGCCTCTCTCCTTTAAATGAATTTTTCGTTTCGGTAGAAGTTTATTTTCCATCAAGTATGTTGGAGACCATTGACTAGCAACAATTAAAACTTCGAGACAAACTTCATAAAATCTTATATGAAAGGATATGTGATTAAAACTACTTTTATCACATGACTCAAACATGTGAATTTTTTTACAATTTGTAAGTAGAAATATGGAAAACAAATATAAATTTTGTTGCACTATTTTCAGTTTATAACGTTTTGACATCGCAATCATATTCTGACTGTTGCAGGCAATAAAGCGCTAAACGGCACACTAGTGACTTGTAAAAAATCACAAGGGCAGATTCACTATTCAACAGGCGGATGATATGATAAAACCTGTAAATATAACAATATGTTGAAAAAGATGTCGGTTTTCAAAACAATTTTGTCTTACAGAAAAGAATAGGGAACCATGCACTTCCACAGGAAAAACATCGTGAAGATCCTCGTCATTATGTAAGAGCTGTATAATGCAGTTTATCAATTGTGGATACAATAACTAAAACATGTCATCTCTCCGTTTACCTATTATCATATATAGTAAATTGTGTCCTCTACATTTATCAATTATCACCATGTAATATCTCTCTGTCCTATCTCTCTTATATAAATCTAGTAAGTATATCGTATGTCCTCTACATTTATCAATTATCAATACACCATGTCATCTCTCTTACCTAACGTAAATTGTGTCCTCTACATTTATCAATTATCAATACACCATGTCATCTCTCTTACCTAACGTAAATTGTGTCCTCTACATTTATCAATTATCAATACACCATGTCATCTCTCTTACCTAACGTACATTGTGTCCTCTACATTTATCAATACACCATGTCATCTCTCTTACCTAACGTAAATTGTGTCCTCTACATTTATCAATACACCATGTCATCTCTCTTACCTAACGTAAATTGTGTCCTCTACATTTATCAATTATCAATACACCATGTCATCTCTCCTACCTAACGTAAATTGTGTCTTCTACATTTATCAGTTATCAATACACCATGTCATCTCTCTTACCTAATGTACATTGTGTCCTCTACATTTATCAATTATCAATACACCATGTCATCTCTCTTACCTAACGTAAATTGTGTCCTCTACATTTATCAATTATCAATACACCATGTCATCTCTCTTACCTAACGTAAATTGTGTCCTCTACATTTATCAATTATCAATACACCATGTCATCTCTCTTACCTAACGTCATCTCTCTTACCTAACGTGTGTCCTCTACATTTATCAATTATCAATACACCATGTCATCTCTCTTACCTAACGTAAATTGTGTCCTCTACATTTATCAATTATCAATACACCATGTCATCTCTCTTACCTAACGTAAATTGTGTCCTCTACATTTATCAATTATCAATACACCATGTCATCTCTCTTACCTAACGTAAATCTTTATCAATACACCATGTCATCTCTCTTACCTAACGTAAATTGTGTCCTCTACATTTATCAATTATCAATACACCATGTCATCTCTCGTACCTAACGTAAATTGTGTCCTCTACATTTATCAATTATCAATACACCATGTTATCTCTCTTACCTAACGTACATTGTGTCCTCTACATTTATCAATTATCAATACACCATGTCATCTCTCTTACCTAACGTAAATTGTGTCCTCTACATTTATCAATTATCAATACACCATGTCATCTCTCTTACCTAACGTAAATTGTGTCCTCTACATTTATCAATTATCAATACACCATGTCATCTCTCTTACCTAACGTAAATTGTGTCCTCTACATTTATCAATTATCAATACACCATGTCATCTCTCTTACCTAACGTAAATTGTGTCCTCTACATTTATCAATTATCAATACACCATGTCATCTCTCTTACCTAACGTAAATTGTGTCCTCTACATTTATCAATTATCAATACACCATGTCATCTCTCTTACCTAACGTAAATTGTGTCCTCTACATTTATCAATTATCAATACACCATGTCATCTCTCTTACCTAACGTAAATTGTGTCCTCTACATTTATCAATTATCAATACACCATGTCATCTCTCTTACCTAACGTAAATTGTGTCCTCTACATTTATCAATTATCAATACACCATGTCATCTCTCTTACCTAACGTAAATTGTGTCCTCTACATTTATCAATTATCAATACACCATGTCATCTCTCTTACCTAACGTAAATTGTGTCCTCTACATTTATCAATTATCAATACACCATGTCATCTCTCTTACCTAACGTACATTGTGTCCTCTGCATTTATCAATTATCAATACACCATGTCATCTCTCTTACCTAACGAAAATTTTGTCCTCTACATTTATCAATTATCAATACACCATGTTATCTCTCTTACCTAACGTACATTGTGTCCTCTACATTTATCAATTATCAATACACCATGTCATCTCTCTTACCTAACGTAAATTGTGTCCTCTACATTTATCAATTATCAATACACCATGTCATCTCTCTTACCTAACGTAAATTGTGTCCTCTACATTTATCAATTATCAATACACCATGTCATCTCTCTTACCTAACGTAAATTGTGTCCTCTACATTTATCAATTATCAATACACCATGTCATCTCTCTTACCTAACGTAAATTGTGTCCTCTACATTTATCAATTATCAATACACCATGTCATCTCTCTTACCTAACGTAAATTGTGTCCTCTACATTTATCAATTATCAATACACCATGTCATCTCTCTTACCTAATGTACATTGTGTCCTCTACATTTATCAATTATCAATACATCATGTCATCTCTCTTACCTAATCAATTATCAATACAATTGTGTCTCTTACTCTACATTTATCAATTATCAATACACCATGTCATCTCTCTTACCTAACGTACATTGTGTCCTCTACATTTATCAATTATCAATACACCATGTCATCTCTCTTACCTAACGTAAATTGTGTCCTCTGCATTTATCAATTATCAATACACCATGTCATCTCTCTTACCTAACGTAAATTGTGTCCTCTGTATTTATCAATTATCAATACACCATGTCATCTCTCTTACCTAACGTAAATTGTGTCCTCTACATTTATCAATTATCAATACACCATGTCATCTCTCTTACCTAACGTAAATTGTGTCCTCTACATTTATCAATTATCAATACACCATGTCATCTCTCTTACCTAACGTAAATTGTGTCCTCTACATTTATCAATTATCAATACACCATGTCATCTCTCGTACCTAACGTAAATTGTGTCCTCTACATTTATCAATACACCATGTCATCTCTCTTACCTAACGTAAATGGTGTCCTCTACATTTATCAATTATCAATACACCATGTCATCTCTCTTACCTAACGTAAATTGTGTCCTCTACATTTATCAATTATCAATACACCATGTCATCTCTCTTACCTAACGTAAATTGTGTCCTCTACATTTATCAATACACCATGTCATCTCTCTTACCTAACGTAAATTGTGTCCTCTACATTTATCAATTATCAATACACCATGTCATCTCTCTTACCTAACGTAAATTGTGTCCTCTACATTTATCAATTATCAATACACCATGTCATCTCTCTTACCTAACGTAAATTGTGTCCTCTACATTTATCAATTATCAATACACCATGTCATCTCTCTTACCTAACGTAAATTGTGTCCTCTACATTTATCAATTATCAATACACCATGTCATCTCTCTTACCTAACGTAAATTGTGTCCTCTACAAATTGTGTCCTCTACATTTATCAATTATCAATACACCATGTCATCTCTCTTACCTAACGTACATTGTGTCCTCTACATTTATCAATACACCATGTCATCTCTCTTACCTAACGTAAATTGTGTCCTCTACATTTATCAATTATCAATACACCATGTCATCTCTCTTACCTAACGTAAATTGTGTCCTCTACATTTATCAATTATCAATACACCATGTCATCTCTCTTACCTAACGTAAAGTGTCCTCTACATTTATCAATTACCAATACACCATGTCATCTCTTTACCTAACGTAAATGTGTGTCCTCTACATTTATCAATTATCAATACACTTCATGTCACCTCTCTTATCCAAGGTAAAATAGTCTTTTCCCATTAATATACCGTGATTACCTCTAGTCACCTTTTTAGCCAGGGTAAAATGATCATGTTTGAGAATTGGCAGAGGTCTTCATAACCATCCATTCTGTGTGGTTTGTAAAGGGTTTGTGCCAGCAATTTGTAAAAATGTGATTTTTGTTGGTATGTCCGAATGCAATAGGTGTTGAACTGTGAGCACCTGAGTACCCGAGAGCTATCAAGCGTAACGACTGGTATTGTCTAATGACCAGGTATTCACACAAAGGTAAACTGTAACACTTGTACAATTGTGAACCCGTGTATTTATCAGTTTATGTGGACTCTGTGAATGCTTTATTTACTCTGTGATTTTCATGTAAATAAGTTGAAGCATCGAATTTTGATTTTGTTGCTATTTATTGACTATGGCGGATGTAAATGTAGCCGAAAGTTGCGACAATACGGATATATCAGTAAGTGTAAGTGACGGCAATCACAACCCTCGTTACACAACCCTCACTAACGTGGTGCTACCCGACATGCTAATTAGCCCATGGCAAAATGGACAACGCGAAAACGTCATCTGTGATGCTGATGATAGTGACTGGGATGATACCCAAACCAGCACCTCGACTGAGAACAGTGCTAATACCCATAATACTAGTACAATGAAGTATTATATCACTGAAATTGAAAACATTAAAAATCAACCACGAACAATAGTAATTGACTACATCCGAAAATTAACCAGAGACAATGTCACGGACTTAGAGATGATCAGGAATGATCTTTATCAGAAAGCCGTAGCGCGTGATGATTTTCCCGTGAAAGATGGTTATCTGAGACGACGAATTGAAACGCGAAAATGGGGTCAAACTGTACCTGCGTCCTTGCAGAAAAAATTATCGAAAGACTGCTTTACTTTGTTGCTTGCATGTGACGGTGAATTTTCTGATGATATCGCAGAAGTTGTACCCACAAAGAAAAAGCGAATCGGTAGCGTAAACGCACCTTTTCAAAAATCACAGACACAATCTGACGATGTAGCTGGTGTACATGTGTTGACCGAAACTGTGGTCGCGATACAACGAGAGATCCTCGAATTGAAAACAAACTATAATTAACAGATAGATGACTGAAAAGCACAATGAAGAAACTTTTGAAAGAAAAAGAAGGTGCCCAAAATAGAGCTAAAAAGTTTCAGGCGGAGATAAAGACATTGAAAAATCAGTTAGAAAATTGTGAGAAAGAGAACGGAACAATTAAAAGTAAATTAGAACAAATAGAAAAGGAGACACAACAGAAAATCGAAACCATAAGACAGGAAAACAACAAGTTGGAGATAAATGTTAACAACAATAAGGAAGACATTAATGAGCAAGACAATTTAATTTAAAAACTTGGTGTAAATATCGAAAAGAAAATTAACATATTGAAATCTGATATTTCTGGAACTAAGGAGAAAATGACAGACTGTCTAAATATCGCACAAAGATATGATAACGAACAACAAAACGGTGTGGCGAGTCTTAAATACCAAATAAGGCTTACAAATCAGAAAATGAAGCAACAAGATACGGAGTACAAAGACTTAGAAGAAGCGATAGAACATTTAAAATTGTCGACATCAACTCTACAAAAACAATTAAACGATCTCAAAAAGAGGGTTTTAAAGGACCACAAAGACGCCCAACGAACAGTTACGACACAAGGCAAGTCGAGGGACAACAAAGCAACACAGCCGACACTTAATCTGTCAAACAGATTTCATGTGTTAGACGACACCAGCAGCAACAAGCAAAGGAAAAGTGACACTATCAACAAATTTGCAAGTGATGGTACGACAGACAAACGGATAAACGAGGAGCCAAAACCTATACCAGTTCACTGCTCTTCATCAGTGCCGAAAATTTCTCCACTAGAAAAATCTACAACCGATAATACCAGGATTGAACAGACAAATGATAAACCAAAACCAATACAAGTCCACTGCCCTTCATCAGTATGTAACATACAGCGCGAACAGTTTGGTGGATTTAAACCTGTGAATCGTAGTAGAGTCCAAAGATTCTACGTGCATGGTATCAATAAGGCCACTTCGTCAGAGGAGCTGATGCGACAATACCTCGAGCGAAAAAATGTCAAAGTTACTTTTCTTCGATATTTCGAAAGGGACTACAAACGAACAGCCTCGGCACAACTAAACGTGGTAGATGACGGCAAATGTTTTGTTGGAAACCGGTCTTTCTGGCCAGAAGGCATATATGTACGCCCGTGGCTACCTCGCGAAGTATTTCTAACTGAGAATGGGCGTGGCTGAAAAACTGAACATTATGTGTTGGAACATCGAGGGGATAATGGCTGGCACGCCGTATCTTCTTAATTGTCTCAATACACACAGCATCGATATATGCGGTGTCTCCGAACACTGGTTGAGAGAATATAGCATGTCCTTTTTTGATACTTTTAAAAGTAGCGGTTACTCTTATATAGCAAAACCAGTCTATGAAATTGACCCACTACGTTACAGATGTAGTATTAGAGGTGGTGTTGGTATTCTGTACAAAGACAAATCGCTAATTGTTCAAGAAATCCCCGTGGATAGTCCGAGAGTTATTGGAAGTGAGATTCAAACTCAGAGTGGGGAGCATATATATTGTTTTCTGGCTTATATGCCAGCCTCCTCGAGACCTATTGAAATGTTCACTGACCACATAGACCTATTAGAATCGCTTGTCTCTGTTTATTCGGAACAAGGACTAGTGATAGTTATAGGTGACTTAAATGTTAAAATTAAGGGTCCCCGGTACCAATTTAAAGACGACGAGAGATCCACAATTTTCCGATCATTTTTAGATAGAATGAACCTACTGTCTGCCAACGTACAATCAGACTGCAAGGGACCTGTTTATACATTTTGGCCTCAGACGGGTAACTGTACTTGTATTGACCATGTTCTTGTCCAGTCAAATAAGATTGACTTAGTTGATTCATGTGAAGTACTAGATGATGAAGCTATGAATGTGTCTGAGCACAGCCCTATTGTATGTTCTTTAAACGTCTCACCGTTGCTATATCGGTGTAATGCATCAAATACATAAAATTTCGTGAAATATAACTGGGAAAAAGTCCTGCATAACGGTAATATTAATAATTATATGCTGGAGTTGGGAAATAATTTAAAGTTAATAGAATTGCCTGCCGGACAAATGTCTAACGAATGCATAGACCAGTTCTCCAAAGATATTGTTTCAGCTATATTGCAATCCTCCAACTCTACCTTGCCTATAAAAATGTACAAAAGCTATTAAAAACCATATTGGTCTAAAGAATTGTCAGAAATGCACACTTCGGTGCAAATTAAAAGGCAAAAATGGCTAAATGAAGGAAAACCTAGAAATTTCTCTCATAGTTTTCTGCAGTATAAAGAGAGCAAAACTTCTTTCAGAAGAAAAGTGATGCATTTAATAGGTATATGTCTGAACAATTTAATGAAATAGAAAAATCCAGTGAACTTGACCAGAATTTATTCTGGCATTTATACAAAGGTAAATCTTGTAAAAGCAAAACACTTCAGACTGAAATGAAATACAACAATGTAATTTTACGAGACCCCAAAAATATCGTCGAAGCGTGGGCGACACATTTCGAAAATTTGTTCCATGATAAACCGAATGAAGAATTGGACAACACGTTCCAAAGAGAAATCATAACCCGCGTGAACGAAATTGAAAAGAAAGTTCATAATGAGGTAGACATATACCTGAACGAATGCATTACCACTTCAGAAATTGCCTTGGTGTCTAGAGGTCTCAAATCTAAAAAAGCAGGAGGGTGGGACGGTATAGTATACGAACACATTAAACATGGTGGAACAGTACTTTTTGAATATATCGTCACCTTATTTAATAATGTCATAAAAAACGAATACATTCCAAAAGACTGGAAAAAAGGCATTATTATAACATTGTATAAAGGTCAAGGTAAAAAGAAAGAAGACCCCAACAGCTACAGGGGGATCACATTATTACCTGTATTTTTTAAAATGTTTGAAATGGTTTTAGCACAAAGAATCCAACGAGTTTTAAATTCCCGTGTATTTCCAAATAGACAACAGTCTGCCTATCAAAAAGATTTGTGTAGTCTATGCACATCATTCAGTCTTCAAGAATGTATAAGTCACAATATTGAATATGGTTCCAACGTCCATGTTGCTTTCTTAGATAGTAACAAAGCGTTCGACACTGTGTGGCACGCTGGACTATTGTACAAAATTTATGAATTAGGATTAAATGCGAAGACGTGGATTTTACTAAAATGTATGTATACAAATGTTGAAAGTTGTGTTTTATTCAATGGGTTAAAATCCTCCATGCTCAAAATGGAACGTGGAATATTACAGGGAGGGGCATTGTCTGCCAAAATGTACCTAGTAGTTATTAACGATTTACTTAATGAAATAGAGAATTCTGGCCTAGGAGCAGTAATTGTTGATTTAAATGTTAATGTTCCTACTCAAGCAGACGACATGTGTTTGGTCAGTACGAGTCTTAGAAGTCTTCAGAAAATGATATCAATAAGTGAAAATTATAGTAAAAGATGGCGTTTTTCATTCTCTGCTGTAAAAAGCAAAATTGTTACCTTCACAAACCCAAATAGTAGAACTTGCGCTGTGTATAATGAGCTTTATCTGTACAATTGTATTATACCACAGACTGATGGCATTACACATGTTGGTATCTTATTAAACTGTAAACAGAACTCATTCGAGAGAACAGCACGTGCATGTAATAAGTTAAGATCGGGTACGATGTCCCTTGTTCGTTCTGGTGCACATCCTTGTGCTCTAAACCCTTTAACAGTGGCGAAGCTTATCAAAATTAAAGTTTATCCATCAGCCTTATACGGATGTGAGCTTTGGCAATTGACAAAAACCGAAATAATAATGCTAGAAAGGGCGCAGCATTTTATTGTTAAATCTATTCAAGGGTTTGAAAAGAGAACCAGAACAGATATGTGTACATCTTTACTTGGTTGGACCTCTATCGAAGCATATATAGACATTAGAAAGTTGTTATTTTTTGGAAGATTGTGTAGATTGAAAACAATGTCTTCTGTTTATAAAGTTTTCATTACCAGACTATTTTTGTTTCGACTAGGTAGACCATACCAGATCGGTTTCATCCCAGACATAGTCAAAATATTAAAAAAGTATTCACTGCTTCAAAATCTAGATACTTTTGTAGAAACTGGAATTTTTCGAAAGAAAAGCCATTGGAAAACAACAGTATATAATGCTGTAATAAAATATGAAGAGTACAATCTAAAGGAACGTATGAAGTTTGATGATGATTTTACAAGGTTTAGAGAAATACATAACCAACCCAAACCTAGTACTTTATGGAATTAGCACTTCGATTTCCTCAATACAGAAAATATATACATTACATAATGAAAATAGTGGTAACCATTCGTAGCTTGACTACCATGGAATTATGTCACAAATGTGGGTTTCTATATCAAGACCCTATGACACATCTAGTGCTACAGTGTACTTATACTTCCGAGTTGAGGGACCAACTGTGGTGCTGTATAATTAATACCACTGATATACTGTTTAGTGTTTATTTACACTCTCTCCCAGACCTTCAGTTATTACATATATTGATTGGAGGAAATGTAAACTATCAAATTAGTGCAGAAGAGCTGATTGAATTCAGGATAAAATCCTGTATTTGTGTGTTCAAGATGTGTAAACTATATTATAATTAATATATATAATGATAAGGATAACAAATAGTCCATGTACATTTTGTAGGAGTCATGTGACTTAACAATTCATTATAATTTACCTGATTTGTGTCAGAAAATTGTATTTTGAAACTCTTTGGGTATACCTTAAAATACCCCCTTTCGCTTAATTTGCACTTGATATGCCTACTCCTAACGCATAAAGTGTGTATCTATGTTATTCATATTCTGTAATCATTTATATATGTATCGTACGCTTTGTATATATGTTCAACATTCTTCTGTAATCTTCATCTCTGGAGGCAATAAAGAGAATAATAATAATAATGTGTTTTAATTACCTGCTGTAACCTCATCTAAGATAAAAAAAAAATCTCTGTAACGGTGATGTATTTTGGTTACCTCCGGTGAACAGTCTTGTCGAAGGTAAATTTTGCCTTTTATGTGACACTTCTGTACTGTAGAAGTGTATATATATTTCTGTACTGTAGAAGTGTATATACATTTCTGTACCGTAGAAGTGTATATACATTTCTGTACTGTAGAAGTGTATATACATTTCTGTACTGTAGAAGTGTATATACATTTCTGTACTGTAGAAGTGTATAGACATTTCTGTACTGTAGAAGTGTATATACATTTCTGTACTGTATAGAGGTATATACATTTCTGTACTGTAGAAGTGTATATACATTTCTGTACTGTAGAAGTTTATATACATTTCTGTACTGTACAAGTGTATATACATTTCTGTACTGTATAGATGTATATACATTTCTGTACTGTAGAAGTGTATATACATTTCTGTACTGTAGAAGTGTATAGACACTTCTGTACTGTAGAAGCGTATATACATTTCTGTACTGTATAGATGTATATACATTTCTGTACTGTATAGATGTATAGACATTTCTGTTCTGTAGAAGGGTATATACATTTCTGTACTGTAGAAGTGTATATATATATTTCTGTACTGTAGAAGTGTATAGACATTTCTGTACTGTATAGATGTATATACATTTCTGTACTGTATAGATGTATATACATTTCTGTATTGTAGAAGTGTATATACATTTCTGTACTGTATAGATGTATATACATTTCTGTACTGTAGAAGTGTATAGACATTTCTGTACTGTATAAGTGTATATACATTTCTGTACATTGGTCTTAATGTCAACAACGCATTACTTAAAGATACTTCATGATCAATATGCTAACAAAATACAAATATATCTGGTTCTTTTTCACTCAGCCAACATTTGGTTTTGGTAGGAGTAACATTAATGAATTTTCCAACGATGTATTTTGAATAAACTCAATTGCGAATCAGGAGGCGCTGGCAACACATCGAAGGCAGTTTGACGCTCAATGAATTTGGTTTAATCTAACCTGTTTTAACGATCATCTAATTCGAATATTTGGTCAACTGTTTCCATTAACGAGTTGCTACTGATATCTACCTGAGAAAAGGTTTTACAATGAAACACATAGTTTGGGTCAATGCCATGTGGACAAAGGCCTGTAAATAACAATGAACAACACTCACCTGTGTTTTCAATACATATACTCTGCATACCTGTGCTACTGTTTGTACATATCAACCAATCAATTATTTTATTACAATTCCACATATTAAAACACATTTACAACAGGTATGTGAGACACAACAAAAAAACAAATGGTATTAACATCCAGCCTTAAATGACTTATCAGCCATCGTAAATTATATAAAAGAGTTTGATATTTTTTGTATTCTATTTGATCAAACTTTGGTTCAATTTATCCGCAACAATCCACAGTTACCACAATGACTAATTAAAGAAAACGTTATTTCCACACACGCGTCGTTCTTGAGCATCTTCAAGGGAATATACATAGAGACGTCTATACATGCACCTTCGTTACCTCAGTGTTACATCAGTCTTTCATTACAAACTTGAGAACATTCTACATAAATGCATCCGAAGTCCATCTCTTCAAATACGAAAAAACATAAAATGAAAAAACGGGTTCAACAATCACATCCATAGACATACAACAAGCTCAACGTGTATAACACGCAAATTATTTTAAAGGAATAATGTGTGAATTTAATGTATTGAAAAAAGTGCAAAAAAAAAAAAAAAAAAATAAATAAATAAAAATAAATCAATAAATTAAAAAGGAAAGCCTAGAAGTCATTGAGAAAGCAGTTGAGGAGATTAACACAAAACTACACAAAACAGATGGAGAAGTGGACGCGGTGAAACATTCTGTTAACTACTGCTAGATATGATCATCAACACAAAGCTGGAAAAAAACAGTCATGTCAGAAATTAAAAAAATAAAAAGGGCAAGGTAAAATAATCACATGACCTAGCCTCTGACGTCAATAGCAAGGAGTTTGAGGAGCAGGTATCCGACTCACAAACGCCCTATATGCACAATAACCTTATTTTTGCTGGAATTGAAGAAACACAAATGGAAATATTGAGAGCATATTACATCATTTTATACGCGACAAACTAAAACTCAGCGAACCTGTATCAATTGATCATCATCGTATCCGTGTTCATCGCCAGGGCAAGCATCGGTATATCGTAGCGAAGTTAACTACAAAGTGCGAGAATCTGTATGTATGGCAGCTCCTGCCAATTTCAAGGATCCTTTCTTCACTTGCGCGGCGCCGCAAACTGCTATACCCCAAGTTCCGACAAGCAAACCGCGATGAAAAAAACCTAAATTGGTGTCTGCTAAACTTTTACGATGACCACCACCCAATGATCCCGGTCGCCTTTAAGGAGGTCAATGGAGACTACCGACTTTGGTTAAACATCATGAACTGTTATTTGTCGTCGTCGTCATCGTCAAGATCTTACTTTCAAGTTCTGACCCGTTGTTAACAAATATTATACCATAGTTGGTATCTAGATAGATCACATAGTTGGCACCTCAACATATCCACCATTTATAAAATATAAAAAATAAAGATTTCATTGTCTACCAACGCTGAAAATTAGGGTAGCTGAAAGGCGTGACTTTAAAGTTTTATATTTAGCAATGATCCTCATCAATTACAACACTTATTCCGATCAAACCTGAAATACGATTACATTGTACTCTGCAAATCTGAACACACCAAAAGCATTACATGAATTTGATATTTTCAACGTTTTGACACTATCTTTTTAACTGATTTTTATTTATTTGTTTTTCAGACTCATCATTTCTGCTTCAATCCGGTACGCAGTAGATCAGAAATCAGGAACTGGATATGGGAGCTATAGGATAGCTAAGATCCATTCATCCCAGCAGTCTGCGTCACCGTCCAGATTTCCGCCAATAGAACATCGATCAACTCCCGCGAAAAACGTGGTATTTCTCAAAGTACACAAAGTCGGTGGTTCAACGTTAATGAATTTGTTCTATCGCTATGCGTTTGCAAAGAACCTAAATCTTGTTCTTCCTATCCGTTCCGCTGGTGGTCATTGGAACTACCTTGGTTATAACACTACACTTCATAAAAAAAATATAGTTCCCCTTCCGCGCGACGAACATTATAATATTGTGTGTAATCATGTGATATATAATAAACATGCATTTTCTAAAATAATGCCAAATGATACAGTGTATATAACAATTCTCCGAAATCCAGCGGATCAATTTGTTTCCGCAGCGATGTATTATGATTTTTTTCGTAATTTAAAACAGAAAACGAAAGCATATATTGGAGAACAATCTATTCCTGAAAACTTCCATGAATATTTCATCAACAAACATAGATACTCAACATTGAATACCTACGACGTGAGAAATAAAATGTCACGTGATCTTGGACTTCCTATATCTCGCTTTGACGACAAAGTATTTATACAAGAATTTATAAATAACGTTTCCCATGATTATCAGCTTGTGATGCTTATGGAGTATTTCACACAATCTGTTATCTTACTGCGACGCCATCTGGCCTGGACATTACAGGATGTTGTGTATATCCCTCTCAACATCAACTCCGAAAAGAAAGAAAAAGATATTTTGATGTATGGTGACGACATAGATTTGCTTTCGGAATGGAACTACGCAGACTACCAACTTCACAAGCATTTCGAACAAATATATATGAAGCAGGTTGAAGCGGAAGGGCCATCGCTGAAAGTGGAAGTGACGTATTTTGAAGGATTACTTCAACGTATCTATTCATTTTGCAATAGTGATGAAGACGTCTACATAGTTGAAAAATCTGAATGGTCAGATTCTTTTGACGTTTCTAGAAAACAATGCAAAATGATGAGCTCTGATGCTTTGCCAGTGATACGGGAGGCTATACAACGGTCACGAAAGCGTTTCAACAAATGGGCAAGGTCAAACGGAGAGAAAGTTTTGAATTGAACGTCCTTGTTATTTCTTATTCCTTTTAATATTATTTTAAAGGCGAAGATATAATCAGTATGTATATATTAATGTAACTTAAATGTCGCAATGTACACAGAAAGGTGATATTTTAATGTTAAAAGTATGATACAGTGGTCGGTGTGAACATTAAAAAAGGGAAGAAGAAAAACGATTTTGAAACATGATTTGTTGTTTACCAATTTCATACAAAACAATTACAGAGCAAGATAAATAAATAACCCGATTGTTAATGACTCTAGCAGTCATACAACAACTGTCCATATTGACTACAGTATATGTTCTGACCACAAAAGAACGTTGTACAAGAATTGCTTGCCGAAATGTACTTTAAACTCCAATGCTATTCGTCTGCTCGAAGACTGTTCGTCATATTGTCAGGATCATAATTATACGCGTTTCAGAAAAAGCTCTATCGATCGTTCACTATTGAAAACACCAAAATCTTAACTATTTTTCCTGAAGTAGTAAACGACACATACCGGAACATGTTAGTTGCTTTAAACAAGGAACCGTGGTTTATTGCTTGAAACAAGAGACATTTATCGACTTCTTTTTCCTTGCATAACAAGCTACCATTGCGATCATTTATAAGGCAGTTGTTTACATACTATGGAACAGTCGATAAAACCAATAAGGAATCGTACCAAAGCTCGCATTGTTGTCAACAATGTAAACTGTTGATAGTATGATGGAAGATATAGAACCTAAAAAGCAAAAACAAATAATGGATGCAATACTAAGACGAAGCGAATTATCTGAATGTAGATACCGACACTAGCGAACGTTGTGTTTGCCAGTATGTATATCAAAGATTATGTATCTGTATCCTACGTTGAATAATGCGGCTAGCAATTTTATTCAATTAAAAACACAGGGTTCATGTATGATGCATTAAATGCATTAATATATAAATACTTGTTGCCGGTAAACTTGTAACTAAATAAGATGATCTTACTACACTGGGATATTGCACTTGCCGAAATATCTGTTATTAAATTCTGATACAAGTCGTCTGTCAATCCATTTGTCGCCATCGTGTTTGTTACATGTGCGATTATAAGGGTCATTATTTGTTGTTTCTAAACAAGCATTCTCACATGATTAACTCTCTAAATATAAAATATTATACGATTGTTTATTATTTCTCCAATCACTTTATTTTGTTAATTTTCTACCTTCACATAAAGATTGTTTAAATGCGAAACATAATTTAGGGAAAATAATGTTCTAGACCATATTAAAACGTCGTCTCCTTCCAGCCTCACAGTGAAGGTCACACGTACACGAGATGAGGGCAGCCATTGTTGAATAGTGTATCAGAAGTATTTTCAGTTCCATTACTAATAAAAAAAATTGAAATGGTCCATTTGAATAATATCCATAGGACGTGCATCAAGATAAAGTAGTTGACAAATGAAGGCATAATTCAGCTAGCGAACTGTAGATAGTCTACTGTTACTCTTAGTAGCTGTGAAAAGGCAGTTATCAAATTTATCTCGTCCCCTGAAATATTAAAAGGCCGTAATAACGGACGTTAAACTTGTTAGATAAATGCGTTAATACATTCAACTTTATATATTGCAGTGTGGTTATTACTGATCTTAACCTTATTGATGTTTGTTTATTTAATGAAGAAATTGTGATGGAAAGCTGAAGCTTGCTGATATAGAAATACCGCACACAATACATGTACATGTCGCTGAGCTCGCTAATAAAAGTGGGTCCCACTAGTCGATGTCACGAAAAAGATATACATTGGACATGTTGAGTAGGTGCATTTACATGTATAGTGTGATATCGCAAGCGCTGCATGCTTTTTTGACGTCATATCACATGTAGAATGCAGGTGTATGATTATTTGAGGGTTTGCTGTGAAGTCTGAATAAGACATTCATTATAATGTAAATGTGTCATCTCACGGAAACGTCTAAAGGATTTTCCGACTTTGATTCGGCATAAATGACATGTTTACAACCGCTTCTATCTAAATACAGACGTACGATATCGTCATTAGTATTTTCTAGATAAGTTCAGTTTTACTGTACCGTTATCAATTGATTATTTTTCTCTGCAATGTTTTAGCAAAGCTGTGTATATTGGGGCTTGAAAACAAGACAAGCACATACCAAAGTATGTAAACTTTAAATAAAGATACATGTGGGAAGACTCTCCTTATATATTCAATCATCAAATGAGTAGAAATATCGAGTATAGACATATAGTTTTATTTCCTCCGTTTATATCAAGGTTAAAACATATATGAAATAAAGAGTAAGAAAATGAAAAAAAAGTTATGTTCAAAATGTAACTGGCGCTGAAATTACATGTAGCAGTAAGCAAACGGGTATCCAGGGAAATACGTTGTATATCAATTTAGTGATAAGTCGGGGATTTAAATCTGTCCTAATTTAATGTATAAGACCTTTCCCGCTACTAAAATAAATGAAGTGGTCCATCGTTAAGCGCGACCTTAATAGATCTTAGTACCTAACACTCTGGTATTATAATCAATATTATGAAAAGTAAAACGATACCAACTAAAATCATTTCCTTGATAAAGATAATAACATTTCACCGCATTTTAAATAAACAAATTCAAAATCTGCAACATATCTTCAGCAGATCAACGAAAAAAATGTTAAAAACCTAGTACTACTTGTGAGTTGTAATGTGCAGTTTGTAAGTGGTATATCGTATCGACAAACTCATTGTAACTCTGTCCTTAAATCGACTTACTACTTATATCCATACAAACAATAAACTATTATAATTGATACTGTAGTGTAATGCTTAAATTGGGCAATATATGTAAATCTTCAGTATTTGGACACTCTGGAACAAGACCTCTTAGGGTTTCTGCTTGTCCCTTCTTGTCGGAAAGCTCTTTTCCTTTATCCATGTTACTTACAATTTTAATATAAATAAACAAAAGCTGGTTGACAGTAGAATCACCTGGTATAAAGCCAGATTGGTGCTTAGTAACAATATCATTTTTTATCAAAAAGTTGTACAAAATATTTAAAGACAATGTTTTCCATTATTTTACTAAAACATGTTGTGATAGAGATTGGTCTGTAATTTAACACATCATTAGATGAACCATTTACATTTGGTTTTTTCATCTTATTGGTACTTTACCAGTTTCTAGTGTCTTATTGAATAATAACATAAGGGGTTATTTAAGAGAATTGAAGTTTGCCGCCTCATTTTCCATAAAAGCACAAACATCATGCTTTGTCGAGGAATTTGAATTTTAAACCCATCCTTCTGAACTTGGTTACTGAGACTTTCAATGTATAAACGTTTACATCAATCAATTTCTTATCTTGGTATACATTTTTAAAAGTGAATATGGCCTTTATTAATTGTTATTATTACAATAACAAGAGAACCCTTTGTTTGATATTTATTTCGTTTTTAAAAATAGGACATTTCCCCTTCTTATCTTTGTTTTTGTTTTTTAGATTAAGGAAATCGAAAATTTCTTTTAAGAAAAAATGACAATCGTTTTAACTGTCAAATCAAAAATGATCTCTCAGCCATTGTTTTCAGATCCATCCCAAAATAAAAAAGAATGACTTAGGGACCAAAAGGGAACCTGAGATCTGAGAAAGAAATAGCAATAACAAACTTTCATAGTCAAATCCAAGATGGCGCTCCCAAAACCTGGCAGTGCAAGAATAAGGACCAAGGGGAGACTTAGATATGAAACCTGAAAAGGCTTTATTGGATGCTTCTCACGAAATAGGGATAACAAGAGTAGTTCACGGACAGACGGACGACCAACCACTCTCCACAATGTAAAAATCAAATTGATTCACTAAATGAAAGTAAAATATTGGTCATATATAAGAAACTCGTATAAAAAGTTACAAACTAGAAACTTAAAATCTGACAAGTACAGAGTATAGCTTAAGAAAAAATATTCATACTGGTGACAATATCACTTAGGTATAGTTTTCATTAAACCGTATCTATCGAACCTCTGCTTTGTGAGTTGATAGCTGTGAACGTCTTTCATGTGTTCCTAACGTCATTGAAGAAACTAATTGACGCATCCTAAACTGATTATGAAACCTATGGCGGAGGTATCAACGTGGCAATCTGCATGATTGAATGATGAATTACAAAGATTGCCTGTAATCAGCAGCTGTGGCGATGACAATGAGAATAATGGACACAGGTTACAACACAGGTGGCCCTATTACTGACTACGTATAAAAGCGTGGTCAGTGTTGTACCACAGCTGTACGAGACATTATATTGTAAGTCATTTTGACCGTAAGTACTGTGTTTATGTTATTACGTATTTCATTACAATTTTGTTTCATACTGCTTTACAGGAATTTCACACTTGTTTCCTAGCATTAACTGGCTTTGTTTTAAATGTTTAAAATTTAAAATTGCTGATGATTTTTCAGACTTTTGAAATTGTATATTTTAAAATTATTTCAGATAAATCGTTACTGAACACATAACAATAAGGCTATAAGTAAAAGGACAATCGTATCGTTTTCTTAGTGTAGTCAGAGGTAAGTGTATGAATCATACATATATATTTATATCAAGATATCCGCAATAACGTTGTCATGATTAACATATAGGTAATAGTTGTAGATAAAATTGTAAAACTGAAACATGTATCCGCCTAAAAAGCGTATAAAGTCCTAGATAGTGCTGGAAAGTTCTAAAGTAACCACATCCTTTCTTATTTTCATATTTTAATTGAATATTTGCCTTATTTATTTAGAATTGATATTGACACTGACGGTAGAATGTCTATAAACGATGGAATATTTGCCTTATTTATTTAGAATTGATATTGACACTGACGGTAGAATGTCTATAAACGATGGAATATTTGCCTTATTTATTTAGAATTGATATTGACACTGACGGTAGAATGTCTATAAACGATGGAATATTTGCCTTATTTATTTAGAATTGATATTGACACTGACGGTAGAATGTCTATAAACGATGGAATATTTGCCTTATTTATTTAGAATTGATATTGACACTGACGGTAGAATGTCTATAAACGATGGAATATTTGGCTGATTGGGTTAGGTTTGATTTTGACACTGACGGTGAAATGTTGCTTGATAATAGATCTTTTCATTTTTATGATTTATGTTTTCTTTTGATAACATATGCTGTTACTTTAACTTTATGCTATGATGTTGAAAGTAATCCCGGTCCTGAGCAATATATAGATCTAGTTTATTTGAATGTTAGGTCTCTCAGAAACAAGACAGCCATGGTAGAAACAGAATTCGAAAATAGTGACATAGTTTGTATTACAGAGTCTCATTTAAATCTTTCAATATCTAATCTTGACATTCTGATGAACTCCTTTAATTAAAATCCTATTAGAAAAGATAGAACCATCGGTCCGGGGGTGGGGGGTTATAATATATTACAAGGATACTGTTCTAATTAACAGGCGTAGTGACTTGGAAAGAGATGATGTTGAACTTTCATGGGTAGAGGTATTAGTTAATAATCATAAATTTCTTCTTGGATGTCTATACAGACCAGAAAGTAATGTTGAATACTGGAATAAATTAGATGATATTTTAACATTAGCTACAGACACTTCCCTGGATGTGGTACTGTCAGGTGATATTAACATTAGCTGCAGACACTTCCCTGGATGTGGTACTGACAGGTGATATTAATATTAGCTACAGATACCTCCCTGGATGTGGTACTGTCAGGTGATATTAACATTAGCTACAGACACTTCCCTGGATGTGGTACTGTCAGGTGATATTAACATTAGCTACAGACACTTCCCTGGATGTGGTACTGTCAGGTGATATTAACATTAGCTACAGATACCTCCCTGGATGTGGTACTGACAAGTGATATTAATATTAGCTACAGACACTTCCCTGGATGTGGTACTGTCAGGTGATATTAACATTAGCTACAGACACTTCCCTGGATGTGGTACTGTCAGGTGATATTAACATTAGCTACAGATACCTCCCTGGATGTGGTACTGACAAGTGATATTAATATTAGCTACAGACACTTCCCTGGATGTGGTACTGTCAAGTGATATTAACATTAGCTACAGACACCTCCCTGGATGTGGTACTGACAGGTGATATTAATACTGATATACTTAATCTTCCAATAAATGCTCATTTATCAAGACCCCCTATTAAACATAATTTACAAAGTCTTATAAACGAACCAACAAGAATAACACCTGACAGTGCCACATCTATTGATATTATATTTACCAACAACCAAAATATAGTTAATAATACCATTTTGCAGCGATCACTCCCCAGTTCATTTTTCAATTTCATGTTCGGTTTTAAAAAAAGTAAGCTATAGAAAAACTCTTTTGGATTATGAAGAAGCAGACTTTGATGGAATTAAGAATGCCTTAACTATTATTTATTGGTTGAATGTATCTCTAAATCAAGATTCAGATACTTTTAATAGCAATATAGTTAATGCAATCACGGAGCAGGTCAATAGATTCATTCCTACACTAATAATGACTGTGTGCCTAAACGATAAACCCTGGATGAATAATACAATTAGACTGAAAATGAGACAACGAAATAGAATTCCTAGAAGAGCCAAATCAACAAATAACCCCCATTATTGGGAACGTTTTCGAACTTTACGGAATGAAGCTATTGACCTAATCAGTGAATCAAAAGCAAAATATGTACATAACCTTGCAAAGTCATTAAATGATGTGATCACTCCTGGTGGAAGATTGCTAAATCTATTACAAACTTTATTAATAAGACATCATCTACCACTTGAATCTGAAGGCCAAATAATCCATCACCCAGTTGACAAAGCAGAACTACTTAATACTCACTTCACCAATATCTCTACATCAACACCAAACCTCGAACTACCCCAGATAGCACTACCTAATCTCCCGCACTCACTAACAAACATTAATATCACTGAACAAGATGTTTCTGATCAAATTAATATTCTTAACGCTAATAAACCTCCAGGCTCTGACGGTGTTATACCTAAAATTGCGAAAAAAGTACATGCTTCTCTTAAATAAACCCTTATGTTATTATTCAATAAGACACTAGAAACTGGTAAAGTACCAATAAGATGAAAAAACCAAATGTAAATGGTTCATCTAATGATGTGTTAAAGTACAGACCAATCTCTAACACAACATGTTTTAGTGAAATAATGGAAAACATTGTCTTTAGATATTTGTACAACTTTTTGATTGAAAATGATATTATTACTAAGCACCAATCTGGCTTTATACCAGGTGATTCTACTGTCAACCAGTTTTTGTTTATTTATAATGAAATTGTAAGTAACATGGATAAAGGAAAAGAGCTGAGATTTGTTTTTGTGATATCAGTAAAGCCTTCGACAGAGTATAGCACGTAGGTCTTTTATTTAAATTGACATTATATGGTATTAATGGTAATTTACTCTCTTGGTTTGAAAATTATTTGTCTAATAGAATGCAAAGGATAAACACTGAAGGTCACTTCTCACAATTCAAAAATGAAAATGCAGGGGTACCTCAAGGATCTGTAGTTGGACCACTATTATTTCTTCTTTATATCAATGACATCACAACTAATATTTCCGCTAATATCAAACTATTTGCTGACGACATTTCCTTGTATGTTATCATAGATAATAATTCTGCACTGGACGCACAATCTCTCAACACTGATCTTACTAATATTGATGAATTGGCAACTAACTGGGATAAAAATTCAACCCAAATAAAACAAAATCACAAATATTTTCCAGAAAACAAAACACACATCACCCTCCAATATCATTTCAAAATAGCTAACTTATAGACACAGCATCACATCAGCACTTAGGACTTACACTTCAAGATGGAAACATGGAAACATCACATAAATAATATATACAAAAAAGCCTACAGAAGATTGAATATTCTTCGTCATGTGAAAACTAAAATTAACAGAAAATATACTTAGGATTTATTCGACCAATTTTGGAATATGCAGATATAATTTGGGATGCTTGCATACAACATGAAAAAGATCCTCTCGAATCAGTACAAACAGAAGCAGCTAGGATAATAACAGGTCTTCGTTCTGGGGTATCACATGACAAACTTTATAATGAACTAGGTTGGGAGTCATTATCTAAAAGACGAAATAAGCACAAACATATATTAATGTACAAAATTATGCATGGACTCCCTAATACTTACAAGATGTTTTAAATCCCTTTATTAACAATCAAAATGATGACCCTACCCTCTTAGACAAAGTAGGCTCTTTAACCCACCATTGTGTAGAACCACTAACTATTTTGACAGCTTCTTTCCACACATGTGTAACACCACTAACTCTGATCTTATTAATTCTCCTTCACCAGCATCAATAAAAAAATCCCTTAATAAAGATATTGTTTCTGATAACGAGTCTTTGTCAATTTTTAAAACAGAAGGTAACAGAAGAGCAAACATCATTTTATGTCAACTTAGAAACTCGTGTAGTAATTAAAATTTTGATTTACACCATGGCCATCTTACTAATAAGCTTGTAACTGCTCTGCTGAACATGAAACAGTATCTCATTACTTTCTGTCCCTATTTTAACTACCAAAGAAATATTCGTTTTACTTCACTTAACAGATATAGCAACCATAACCATATTGATGTAAACATTCTTCTCTGTGGTTGTCCCGATTGTGATGAGCCTACAAATAGACAAATACTTAATAATGTACATATTTTTATTGGAAAACCCATTGTTTTAATCTTTATATGGCTTAAAAAGCCAAGATATTCAAATAAATTACTGAATCGATATTACTCTTTGTGGATTCCAGTTGAGCAAGTCCATTACATGTACAAATAAAATGTACTCTTTAAACACTTTATAAGGACTTTGTTATTCATCACTCTTTACCAGTTGTTGTCAGCAGGGACCTGTGCAATATACTGTACATGGACTTTTGGTCTGAGTCTGCCAATTTCTGATTATAGAAACTGTATAAATATGCTAAATTAATATATTTCTTATTTGTACATGTACATGTATCTGTGTGTAGGTGTGTATGGCGTGTGCAAGATATTTTGTAAGAGTTACCCCCCTTTAATTATGTTAATTTGTTTTTCTTTTTTGTGTTTATTTATTTTCCATTTTTGTCAATCTATGATTCATTATTTAATTCATTACTCGGCCATGTGTGGAGAGAATTTATATAGGCATTACCTGTTATTCAATCCATTTGACTTAACATCATGTCAATAAAATTTGATGAAATGAAATGTTCATTAAACGATGGAATATTTGCCTGATTGGGTTAGATTTGATATCGATACTAACGGATAAACGTCGGCTCTTGACTGTTTAGATATTACGTGAAACGCGCTTGTACACTAGATACAGCTTAGTTTATAAAAGCGATTCAATGAATTTGAATGAATACACACAATAATGTGATGAACAGTAAAAAGTAGATTAGGTGTCAATATCATGATATAGCTAAATGTTTTAGAACCAAACCATTCTCAAGTCACATGTCAATATTATGATATAGCTAAATGTTTTAGATCTAAACCATTCTCAAGTAAGTCACATGTCAATATTATGATATTGCTAAATGTTTTAGATCCAAACCATTCTCAAGTAAGTCACGTGTCAATATTATGATATTGCTAAATGTTTTAGATCCAAACCATTCTCAAGTAAGTCACGTGTCAATATTATGATATTGCTAAATGTTTTAAAACCAAACCATTCTCAAGTAAGTCACGTGTCAATATTATGATATAGTTAAATGTTTTAGATCCAAACCATTCTCAAGTCAGGTGCCAATATTATGATATAGTTAAATGTTTTAGATCCAAACCATTCTCAAGTCAGGTGTCAATATTATGATATAGCTAATGTTTTAGATCCAAACCATTCTCAAGTAAGTCACATGTCAATATTATGATATAGCTAAATGTTTTAGATCCAAACCATTCTCAAATAAGTCACATGTCAATATTATGATATAGCTAAATGTTTTAGATCCAAACCATTCTCAAGTCAGGTGCAAATATGATATTGCTAATGTTTTAGAACCGAGCCATTCTCAGGTAAAAGGCCCTGTAACATTTACATGACAAATGGTTGGTATTTAACAGAGCATCCATGACTTAACACATAGTTTTCTTTTATAAGGTAGGACGGAACATTCCAGTATGCAGATGTTTGTTGTAGTTTGTATGATGGTCATTTTGATATCCTCAGTATCGGCGTCCTCCAATAGACGGCCCCCACGTGAGTATTTTTACAGAATCATCCATACTTTTTATAGGAATCATCACACAAGGTTTCTCATTAAAATATCCTGTTTGTTAGTTTTCAAGGCATTTCCGAAGATTTATCTAAATGTTTTCACTGGTTGTGACTTTAAAATGTCATTTTTTGATTTCACTATTGTACCCACCCCATTTAATAAAATAACACAGAGAGATGATTTTTATTTCACTCATGTACTTACTCTCATTCAATACAATACAACAGAAATTGCTCTCTCTTGGCAATTATAGAATTACAAGAATAAGTCTAGAGAGATAGGCTGGAGTAAAATTGTTTGGAAATGCTTGTAACATTTAATTGCTTTGCCACATATGCGGGTTTTTCTCCATCAAATGTTGTTAACAGTCTTAACGCCGACCCTTGCAGAGATCGCTTGAATTTTAGTTTTTTTCAATATCGGGAGGAATTCTGACTATTCACCACAACCAAGATAAAGATAAAATCACTGATAGACAGCAAGAGCCCTTCGACAACGGTTAGGTAGTCAGAACCATTCGCATTAACGGATAGATAGTCAATACCCATTGGAATGACGGATTTGTAGTCAGAGTCCACGGACTAACCAAACGATAAAGATAAAATCACTGATAGACAGCAAGAGCCCTTCGACAACGGGTAGGTAGTCAGAACCATTCGCATTAACGGATAGATAGTCAATACCCATTGGAATGACGGATTTGTAGTCAGAGCCCATCGGACTAACGGAGATATAGTAAGAACCCCCCGGACTAACGGATAGATAGTAAGAACCCTTCGCATTAACTGAAAGATGGTCAGAACCCTTCGGACTAACGGGTAGATAGTCATAACCCTTCGGACTAACGGGTAGATAGTCATAACCCTTCGGACTAACGGATAGATAGTCAGAACCTTTCGCATTAACGGATAGATAGTCAGAGCCCTTCGGACAAACGGATAGATAGTGAGAACCCTACGGACTAACGGATAGATAGTGAGAACCCTTCGGACTAACGGATAGATAGTCAGAACACTTCGGGCCAACGGATGGATACTAAGGACCTTTCGGAATAACGGATAGATACTCGAAACCTTTCGGACTATCTTTCAACATATGGCGCTATAAAATATCTATACCAGAACAACGTTATACATAGTATATATCATTGAACCACTACAAGGGTCCTTCGCTGAGGGGAAGTGTCTTCGTTTTCATTTCACACAAATGAAGTACACACAGGTAATTTTAAAAATCCTAAAGCCAACCCTTACATAGTAATTATCTATGATATTGCAGATGTTTGTAATGATTTGATATACACTGCCAACACTACAGGGTTTGTGTTTGTTTCAGGGTGTTTCGAGCCACCTCTCCGTGGACCGTGCCGTCAAAGACTGGTACGATGGTACTTTGACCCAGCCATTAAAGCATGTCGCACGTTCCTGTACGGAGGTTGTAACGAAAACAAAAATAACTATGAATCTGTTTACACGTGTAGAAGAGTGTGTAAGGTGGAATGAGGTTCATACATTGATTTACAAATACTCTGATAACAAAATCTCAACTTTTCCTTCAACGACCACAATGAATTGACGCTGTGCAAATACATCAAACAAGTTTATTCTCTCGTCTTCTCGCAGGACTCGGATTTATCTTAAAACGGTGGTCTGCTGTGTCTTCTTTTCTTGTTTAATAAAATGATTCATCTCCGGAAAATTGCCGTCACTTTATCTTTAAATTTTCAGTATTGAATTAATTATTTCAAAATTAATACTCCGAGTGTTCTGAAACTTTTATCAGGTATATCTGAGTTTAAAAAGATGCTTTTCGTCTCGCGTTCGAGGTATAGACGGTACTTTTCCGGCGGCAAGATCATAGGTTGACAAGTTTACAAGTAAGATTTTAACAAACCATTGACAATTGATTTGGCTCTGTTAATTAATTGTGCCATGTTTCGCCTTTAGCTCCACACTAAGTTTAATTCTTATGTTCGTATACAGATATATAACCAAATATATAACATAACCAACACGTACATTTCAGATTCTGTCCACCTGCAGTTTGTCGTTAATTAGACCTTGTTAATTAATTGGTCATATGAAGATTTTCTGTTTAGTTCAGTGTTAAGCTTTATTTCTTTTAAAGCATTTAAACTGTCAAATCCAAACCCAGAATCAACCTATATATATGTATGATTATTTCAACACACATTATGCTATGCTAAAGTCTACCGTTAACTGGAACTGATGACAAGGAGAAGTGGGGACACGTGAGACATATGGTTTTTATGTATATTTTTTTTTTATTTAATTCTGATGATAAAAGTCTCTCCAATGTCATTGAAGTAAGCGGTGTTCCGTGATTATCCTTCGTAACAAATGACATTGAAGCAACCGGTGTCCCGTGATTATCGTGCCTAAAACATGTCATTGAAGTAAGCGGTGTCCCGTGATTTTCCTTCGTAACAAAAGTCATTGAAGTAACCGGTGTCCCGTGATTATCGTGCCTAACAAATAACATTGAAGTAACCGGTGTCCCGTGATTATTGTACCTAACAAATAACATTGAAGTAACCGGTGTCCCGTGATTATCCTTCGTAACAAATGTCATTGAAGTAATCGGTGTCCCGTGATCATCCTTCGTAACAAATGTCATTGAAGTAACCGGTGTCCCGTGATTATCGTGCCTAACAAATAACATTGAAGTAACCGGTGTCCCGTGATTATTGTACCTAACAAATGTCATTGAAGTAATCGGTGTCCCGTGATTATCCTTCGTAACAAATGTCATTGAAGTATCCGGTGTCCCGTGATCATCCTTCGTAACAAATGTCATTGAAATAAGCGGTGTCCCGTGATACTCGTACCTAACAAATGTCATTGACGTCACCGGTGGAGTACGGACCGTGCACGGACTATGAATTTCGCTGGTTTGACAGCCTTCAGAAAGGAACCTGTGAAAAGTTCATCGTAATGATATCCAACTTTTCATCACAGTCATAAAACCAAATGAACAGACAGATAATGATGTTTTAACAATTATTGTGCTGTTGAACAGATCTAACATTTAAAAGGATGGTTATATAGGGATTGAATTGTATTCTGACAAAGACTGTAAAAATAAAGTATGAATTGCTACTGTGTTTTGTCTACCCATGTCACTAGCTCCTCAAACAGAGCAGGCTTTACGACCCAAAGTTAATATCTTATTTGTAGATTACAGCTATTTTCGTCGTACGTACTAAAACGTACTAAACATTTGATTTCATGGATTAATATAGCTCGATAAATTCACTAATACTTATTTACAGTTCGTTGATATATGAATTCGTGGATCAAAGAAAATAAATTTCCACGAAAACGAATTATTTTACGTTATGTACAGAAATTATTATTGATATATGATATACTCAGGGGATAAAGAAAGACGGGGTAAATTTTGAAGATGATTCTAGGCAAGACGTCGCGTATAATGTTCAATACTTTTAAGTGAGAATGAAGATTAATCCATAGAGAAAAAACTGCAAAATCAACTATTTGTATCTGGTAAGTGATTTAGGAGCAATTGAAGGGAACTGAAAGAGAACTTTATAATCTGAAATCAAATTGGACGGATTGTGCGAGCTGGTAAGTCAATAACGGATATGTCCCCGGTTCGTTCTCACCACAGCCCTGATTCTCCTAAGCATGGACTTCATGAGTGAGTTTATCCTTCTCATTGAGATGTTTTCCCATTCTGCCAAAAGAGTTGCTCTATTTGGGCCAGAGTAACAGGGAAGACTGGCGTTGTCGAACTTGTCTATCCAGGTGGTCCCACAAGTGATCAATAGGGGATAGATCGCGGTTGTATGGCCAGTCCAGTGGGTGTTATTATTAAGAAAGTCGCGACAGATACTTGCTACATGGGAGCGAGCATTATCCTGCTGGAATGTCATGTTGTTTTGCTGCAATAATGGGACATGGGGTCGGGGGATCTCATCTCTATACCTAGCGGCAGTTTAGATTACCTGCTAGCACAACCAGTTGTGATTTAACTCCATGTGAGAATACTCCCCACACCATAACCGATCCACCTCCAAACATATCCGTCTCTACTATGCAGCAGTCGGCAAAACGTTCTCCATGACGTCGGTATACACGACGTCGACCATCTGCTCGAAACAGGATGGACCGAGACTCATCAGTAAACAAGAACCGCCTCCACTGCCTCAATGGGAATATTCTGAGGGCATGTACCGCCACCCAAGCCATACGACACTGGCGACAAATAGCAGTTCGGGGCAGGTGACGTTTCCGCAGACCAACGTCCCGCAATCGTTTTCTTACAGTTTTTGCATGGATAGGACGGTTATGAGTACCTATGGAATGAAGGGCAGATTCGGTAGCAATAAGGTGCTAATACACGAGACGAGTTAACCTGTCCATGTTCTAGTGGGCAGTCTCCCTTGGGGAAAGAATGTGCCACTACATCCGGTTGATGAAGTAACAGGGATGTGTTATTACAGGCGGCTGATAAACAGTCTTACAAATAACGCCTACTAAATTCAAACACAGTGGTCAAGTGCGCGAGAATTGTTAGAGTGAATTCCCATTGAACACCAAAGAAACAATTATAAACTAATGTCTTTGATGAATGGCTAACTAGTACAAGTATTTTGAGATCCTAACATGTAGCTAGACAGAGTCTAATGCTATTTAATTTTGTAATTCAGTATTCTAAAGCAAGCTTTGCCTTTAACCCGACACTTAGATGTCCATGTCATTATAAATTGGGTTTGACCGACTTTCAGGTTCACAGGTGCCATTTTAGTTTAAAATTTTAAATGGTTTCTATTCGGTATCCAAGAGATATCGGGTGAGGATATTTGGTCATTTGCATATTGTGCTTAATTGCTATTGATAGTAAAAAGAAATATTGTGTCAAACGTCAACCTCCGGTTTCGATTGTACAATCTAGAGTTTAGATATGTCATATATAAATTGCTTGAATGGTTGTCTATCATGTTTGTGGAAATGGTTACTTTTAGGTAAGAGTTTGTATATACATGTCACAGGGTACAATTGTAATACAACTAGGTAATTGTATAGTTAACTAATTATATAATGTGTATACATTACGGTGGTCATGTGTTGTAAAGTACACGTGAACTTGTACTGTCTATTGTAAGTGTCCTGTATAACTTGAGTTCGTCACTGTCAGTACGTCGATTTGTATGTCCTTTGATGATTGTGTTAACTGTTCGGTAGTGTCCGCGTCTGTCCATATTTGGAAGTTACCTGTTTACGTGTTCAGGTATGTTGTGTGAGAGGTGAGAATATCGTGCGAGAATGAGTGAGCTTTTCAATAAAATTATCAGTTCGCAGTCATTCGCCATATATGGCTTATTCGGGCTCCTGGGCGACGTTAAGCGCCTACTCTTATCATCGATAACCGCAGGAGGATTTGTTTTGTGCGAGAGTGGACAATTCTCGCACGGGCCACCGTTTAAAGTCCCGTCCACCGGACTGTGATTAGTTGTTAGTTGATGCTGGTGTGAAAATTATTACTTTACGTCTCATCTGCTTAACCTTCCAACCACACTGCAAGTAAACTACTCTGCGATCCAAAATGTCTATGGCTTTCTGTGACACCATTCTGTTCCTTCAACATACATTGTTTCACCTTACCGACTTGTGTCTATTTGTGCTAATGTGCTTGTTTTTTAAAGGGGTTATTGACGTTGATCAGGAGATGTTATGTTGAAGCAGAAATAGAGTAGAGATGGATAGTGGGATTCAATACTCAGGGTTGGCATGGGGGGAGTTAGGTAATGTTATGTATTTAGAAGTTGTACCATGTTAAAACTAGATTTTTATCAGGGTGGAGGGAGGAGGGGGCGATTAGGTTATGTGATGAATTTAGCAGGTATATGGATAGAGTAGACAGAGGAGATAGAGGGATGAAAGACTGAGAGATCTATGTGTAATAATTTCTGCTTATTGTTCAGCTAGAAGGCGGATTGTGTTTATCAAACTAACTATTAGGGTTTAAAGGATTTAGGTAAAGTGGGCCTATTACGGGAGCGGTTTTAAAATTGTTTCCTGTCGAATTTCATTCCATTCATTTGAAAGGGGTTTATGGCGGTGGAAGATGATATTGTTTGGCCTCCCCCCGCGGGTGGGGGACAGATTATTATGTTTATAAGGTTGTTTTGTATAGTTTACTTGTGTATTTTGACGAGTGTGTTTTGTTGTTTAGTTTGTATATGTGTTTATTGGGATCGTGTTCAGTCATACTGCTCTTCGTCCAGCGTTGAATAAATCGCTCTATACAAAGACTTACCGAGAGCTATTTATCCCCGTTGCCCTACCTAACCGGGTTCCTTAAGCTACAAGCCAGTGTAGAAAGCCAAATTCCGACGGATCACCAGTCCATGACAGTCGTACCCTTAGGTTATTTGTTTATAAGAGTTACCTCCCTTGCGATGTTTGTTTTAAATGTGGCCTATGTAGTCTGTTCGTGTAAGGTATTTTTGTATCAATTTGTGGATTTCATGTTCTACTGGGCTAAGTTGTAGTAATTGATTTTACTGTTGCTTGACCGCTTTATATACCAACGTCGTTGGTAACCCAGAGGGGCACGAGCAAGAAGTTTGAGCCAATCACGGAGCTTGTTACAAAGCGCGTGCGGGTTCCGCGAATGTCAACAAGAAGTCGTAGACGAACAAGAATGATATCTACATCGCAAAAGCCAGCTCTAAGCTTAAATATGACAATTCATGGTGTGCTATAGCGCCGACATATCTCAGATAACTTCATTGAACTGATCTTACCCAATATAATAATATAATTGATTTTAAACACCCCAATTTTGTGTCATTTACGTCCTTTAAGCATATAACGTGTCATTCGTGATTTGACGCGCCACATTCCGACCGTTGATCAACCAAGCATTCAAATAACGTCAGCATTATAATTGAATAAATGTTCATATTAATAGTAACAATTAATGACATGTATTGCCTCTGTATTTCATATACGCATACTACAGAGGAAAGTGTCGAGTTTTTAAAGATATGCCAGTTCGGAGTTCGGAGTTGCATGATATCACGTCTCTCATATGTATAGCTCCACCCACTGAACATCATTTATCGGTATTTGTATTTGTCTAAATATGAATGAAATGGGACCAATAGTCTGCGATCAAAATAGTATAAAAATGGTCTACTCCAGTATGAATATTAGATCAAAACAAAGAGATCTCAGTTATTGCTACCTACACTTATGTCAGGTTTTCAAAGCAATCTGCCTGTACTTTTTCATAATGAGGAAAATTGATCTGGAATATTCACTATCAGATGCGTGGGGAGCTATCATACCTATTGAAGGATATTCATAAGTTTTCGTACATCTCATTCAATAAAATAGGATTCAGGAATCAAATAATGAAGTAGTGTAATCAATGCCTTTAAAATAGCTTCTCTGTGAAAGTTCTGTCTCGGTACCATTAGAGACAAGTCTTATCAAAGTAACGGGGATATAATCGACATTCAACATATTAAAGAAAACAAATCGCCCAAACAGGACTAACGGGATGCCAACATTGGAGGCTTATTGACGAGACAGTCATTAAAACTGAAATATGATCCATGTATATTCCTATAATTATACATATGTAATATCTCTCATTCAAATTTGTTGTTTAACTTCGGCCATGTCCTTGACAAGGCAAGATGACACAGTGGTTTACTTATGGCAATTCTTTAAGTATAGTTCAGTTTGGCTACTTTATTATCGTCATGTTTTCATTCAAAATGTCACCCTGAGCAAATAAGACTTCAGTGTATATCCATTTTCAATTTTCAGATGAGTATTTTTTTCTTCAAATGTTTAACTTTTTCGAAAAGTCAATTGGTAGTATTTAGCTCAACAAATAAAATTGTCTCGAGTCCAAGATAGTCAAAATCATGTGATATTATTTTGCGGGTATTTCTAAATCCGAGATAACCTCTATCTTTCAAAAGATTCAAGATATCCACTTTCTTTAGAATATTTTTATGTACTTATAAAGATAATATAAGAATCGTGCCATTCTAAAATAATTTTATCATGTTTATCATAACTTATACATGTGTATGTAAGAATATTATCCCTTCAAAATATTTAAATGACATACCAACAAGAACTATATTTTTTTATCCATAATACACTTTGAAAACATAATATGATTTACGTTCTTCTGAAATTATCAGAGGTGTGAAAACAACCGAGAAAATACCAACAGAATCATAGTCCAAACTGAAATAAAACCAGGACAAAATAGGATCTAGAGAAAAAGTTAAACGCAGACTCGAGAAAAATTACACCGGGAAACAAAGACCAGGTGTTCCGGAAGAGTAAGCGAATGCATTTACAAATGAGACCATTATGACGATAGTACAACTCCCGTGCCATTTTAGCAACCTTTATCTCTCGAACCCATGTAATGTAAGTTTGAATGTCAGTTTCCGACATCTTCCGACGAAAATCATGGTATTGTGAAACAAGAGGCCTAGTGGCCTTGATGGTCACCTCAGATAAGCGATATTTGATTTAAAGGTTAAAGAATAGTTATCAAGTGTCATGAAACAGAAATTGTGACACTAAATATAGAACGCCAATGCCAATACATGCATACCATCAAAACTGTCATCTATTCTGCAAATTCTTATATAGTTATTTCCAGTGGGAAATAGCCAACGATATGCTCCAAAATGCATTGTTTCTGTGAACAGTAAAGTCTAAAATAATATTCCAGTAAATATATTTAAGTAAATTTGACCAATTTTTTGAAATTTAAGTAAATTTGACCAATTTTGTCCCCGCCTATCAGCTCGTTGGTGTCAGTCAGGATCAAAATAGACATACCATCAAGTCGTCATCCTTCACTCATAACTCTGACCAAGTTTAAAATATTTCCGATGTAAATTTATCAAATTAGGCTCAAACATCTAGTTTTCCTGTATAAACTATAGTAATTTTTAGCCCTTCCCACGGGGAAATGAGACCTTGGGGCCATGAAATTCACAATTTTGGTAAAGCACCTCAAAGTGCTTCCATTCATGAAGAGTATTTGATTCTACCATATCTAGTTTGAGAAGAAGATTTTTGAAATTTAAGTAAATTTGACCCCTTTTGGTCCAACCCCTCAGGTCACTGGGGTAGGAGATTGTATAATTCACAATTTTGGTTGGTCTAAGGCCAGGAAAGGTTCCTGCAAAATTTCATTAAAGTCTGATCAGTAGTCGAAAGTGTTTAATTGTTCACGGACGCACGATGCCGGATGAAAGGTACTAGAATAGGTCACCATGAGACTTTGTCTCAGATGACCTAAAACCCTCGACTATTGAATCGACTTATTAACACAAGTTGAGCATCCAGGGACCATGCTCTCTAGAAATGGAAAAAATCACAATAGGGCGATTGAAGTCATCATGCTTATCACACCGTGAAATACTGTACCTGTTGATTTGGTTTTTGGAAAATATCGAGGTTGGTGAAAGGGTCTGTCGTAAGTAGAAGAGTCTGTCGTGCCTATTATATACAATTATACACAATGACTATAGTAAATGCATGTTGAATCATTTAGATACAAGACTTTATCCAGATATAAGAAAAAGAAATGAGACCTTCAACATATTCAGACTTGTATGAAAACAGTAAAGCGTTAGTCAACAAAGAGGCACAGATTGTTCACATTCAGAAATTTGTTGACATATGGCTACTGAACCTCTCCGTCAAACTTTTGACATCTCTTTCGATCAATTTTGATTTCCCTCACTCGGGGTCTAGGCTCCACAATTTAGACCTTTAGCATCACTGATTAGTCCTATTAGGACCAAAAGCTGAACATCACGTTATTTGGCTCTACTCCATCTAAAACTAAAGGTGTTGTTCACTTGTACGTGTTTTGAAGAAGTGGGAAAATGCAGTTCTTGAAATCGCCCAATTAAGTGCAGCAAAAACAATTATATTCAAACTCAACTATCAATCATACAAAACGAAGACCATCACCACGTGGTATCTTTATCTATGCAGGCTTTATTGTATTAGGCCTGGAATTGACTTTCTACCTCAAGAATTAAACTGTTAAAACCACCCAAGTATGACGGAACATACTACAGTATTGTAACAGAGTTGTCTTCCCGGTCAGTAGTAGAGTGAATTTTTCTAAGCTTCACGATTTCAGTTGAATAAACACGGTAACATTGTTATATCACTGCTTTACATATACCGTAATTCGAGGACATTTAGAAAAGACAAAATCTTCATTCAGTTTTCATTCTTACAGTATGTATCTCGACCTAAAGACACGTTACATTAATACATATTTAATTCGGTGTTTATTCTAAACCATGATCGCGTTCTTTCTCTAGTCTCGGATCAGACAGCTATGGAGAACAGGTATCATGCCGATGTATAAGATGGGTAACGTCACAAATCATTGAGCGATCACAGATAATCGACCATTAAAGTTACCTGCTGATAATATCTGATTTTCAGCAAGAAAAAACACTTTCAAAATATATCTGAAATGATCTTGTAGTTCAATATAATGCGGAATGTTTTGATAATTCTCAATTTCTAAAACTCCATTTTGACTATAAAGTCAATTTTAAGGTATGACAACAGCTAGATGTCTACAGGATACGTGTTTAGACAATAGATAGAGGTCTGCAGGCTACGCGTCAGTGCTAGTACGCACACTGGCCATTTGTCTGATGAAGGTGACCGTGTATTCAACGAAACGTCACACTCTATCTTCCACTGATTGGTTTGCTTTTGATACGTCTTTGAAACAATCGGTAATTTTTGCTTTTCCTTTTGAAAAAAAATGGAAGATATCCCCCTCCTCTAAGAAACGTTAGTATAAAAATGGTTTAAGCAACAAAGTACTGTTTCCATATCCGAATATATGTCCTTTCCTTGAAGGTTTCGCGAAGAACATCAAGACAATGTATTTGATAAATACGATATTAAAGATGATGTTCTAATTAAGTTTTATTTCATCTTTATAAACGATCGCCAAGCTCTGCGGTGCCAACCATGATAAAGTGCTTAATTATTACATATGACAAATCAAAGTGGTGTGAGGTGTATACATATGGACTTGAAAGTCTTCCAACAACTTACCCAAAAGTACATTGCTGACCTCCACTCCCTACCACCATTTCTTGTATGAAATTTTTTCGAATGCAAATGATATTGGTAATTTTGAGGTAACAAAAATTCCAACAAAAAGAAATGTAACGCCACAGAATTAACTAGGATCCCATTTAATTTAAGTAGAAATAGACAAAAAAGATTAATGTAAGTTACATAAATTTTCTTATAATCATTTGCAATTACTTAAATGAGTTAACGGCAAATGAAGGAATATACATTCCTACTACTGCTATACGCTTAATGACAATAATTATTCATGGAATGACGGCATAGACTTTAAAAATATGAAAGTAGGATTTCACATGATTGACAACACATGATTCGTTACCCAACAAAAGTTTTGAATATCAAAATTAATCATTCAGATTTCCTATCAAGGGGGCCCAATTACAGACACGACATCTCGCTGAGATGTCCTAATAGATTGTTTAGTGGGGGTCAATATGAAGGATGAAACTGAAGGGATAAACTCCAGCGGTTACAATAACTATCGTTCTCCGCATTCCTGGAACTTGAAGGTTCCATGGGCGACACCTTGTTGGCAAGACGAAAAGACTAGTGTGATTCTTTTATAAACATCAAATGAATCTCGAGGTCGTATAACGGTATATTGTAATGGTTTTGAAGTTCGATGTCGCCCCTTTGTAATTTTTTAAAGCAGCCTATCAACCTGTGATTGGTCAGTATTCTTCTCCTAGAAGCCATCAAATTACTCCAACTGTGCCTTCAATTTCGCCATGACATTTTCCAAAGGCGCAGAGAGCAAAAGAGGAGCAAAAGAGGATGCGAAAGTGGCAATGAAAAGTAACCAACACATTGGAGCCAAAGTGGAAGAATCCAGAGTAACCGGAGTCAGTCATAATCTATAAATGGTAACTTTTGAATTACCTGTTTCCATCGTAACAGGAATAATATAACAGATGATTCTTGTATACTAATGCCAAATGGTACTTCTTGATCATATGAATGATGCTGGAATTTTCGAGGAGTTATCTTGAGCGGCCTTGGACCAGAAACGTTTACATTAATGTATTTGTCTATTTGTTTCCAAGGAATTTAGGATAATTACAAATGCTCCACAGAAAAAGGCACGTTTGATAGATGTTAGTAGGAGAATAATTTGTAAAATCTTGAACAGTTCTAGAATTATGCTCCGAATACGCCCCCAGTCCGACGGAACTCGAAATTTAGAGATGCCCCGCCAACTTTCGTGGGGATAAATAGGATTTTTCCACTTACTGAACAGTTTATTCTTGTAGGAAAAAATTACATAAAGTTTTCACATCGAATAGAGTATATAAAGTACCGATATAATAAACTATCAGCCCAACACAATATTATAACGCTTTCTAGAAATATCAAAAATATGTTAATTATATGAATTAGAAAGACTCGAAAACGACTAAATAGATAAACATGAACAAAAATTACATATTGCAGTTCAAAATAGACGGAACACTTTGGGTGTTTGTACTTAAAACCATGGCGTTTACAATTCTAAAGGCATGTTTATGCTACAAAATCTTCTTCATCAAATAGTTATTTTCTAGCAATCAGTATCAAACATTAACAAGCCTTCGCCCACAACACAGCTATACGGCATTGAAATATATAAAATACTGTAATGAATTTGTACAAACATTAACAAGCATTCACAAATTCATATTCATAAAATATCAAAGTATAAGGAAGAATTAAGAACATGTTGGTCAATTAAGGATTTTTACAAAAGTTACTCTGAAAATACAAGGTACCGACCAATAGGCTCAGTAAGGCATTAAAGTTTAATGTGTAATATAACATGAAGAAAAAGGACATATCACCAACAGACATTGAAAACATTCCTTAAAATATAAATCATTTCTTTCAACAATTTTCTCCAAGTTTTAACAAAAATAACATGGAGGAATAACCCTGTAGATTGAGTAGGATGAAAAACAAGTGGTAAATCCTAAAATCTCAAAAATAACACGACGCTTATTTTCTTTAACAACAGGTAAACACAGACTTGTTTACGTAGGAAAGCTTATTTTCTTTCACAGCAGGTAAACACAGACTTGTTTATGTAGGAAAGCCTATTTTCTTTAACAGCAGGTAAACACAGATTTGTTTATGTAGGAAACCTATTTTCTTTAACAGCAGGTAAACACAGACTTGTTTATGTAGGAAAGCTTATTTTCTTTAACAGCAGGTAAACACAGACTTGTTTACGTAGGAAAGCTTATTTTCTTTTACAGCAGACTTGTTTACGTAGGAAACTGCAAGCTTTTTTCAAGACAGGTTTATTCTTTAGGTCGACGTATTTTCAAGTTTTTAGGGTATTTAGTTAGAATATGGTTAAGTAGGTCAATCAGCATATAATTAATAATGGCACCTTATCAATTATTTTGAACATTATTGGCAAGTTGTATGACATATACTGGAAAAAAATTGAAAACGATGTTCTCGAATAATGAAAAACCATGTGATGCAGGTGACTGGGAAAAGCACCATTGAAGGGAGGTAATTCTCAAAAGGGAGATAATTCTCACAAAGTGTATGATAATAAATGTAAATTTCCGTGTGGATTAATTCTAATTTTTCACATTAACCATTACTTTGAAATAACTAAAATTACAAACATGACACACAGATCAATTCTGATACATCATCCAGTGTACAAAGACAAACACCTTTCTGTTCAAATCCATGAGGATGACAATTCGGCTTTGATATAAATTCATTTACATCGAGAAATAGACAAAAGTGACAAGAACCGTTATTACAAGAATATAATTCGACACAAATAACCGAGATATACACGTCATATCGCCTATTTAATGCATCAGTGTCACACACTCGTTCTTAACATAGACCACAGACTGAAGAAAAAAAGCCATCCTAAACCAATAGTAAACATCACAACAACGAGGACACAGCAGATAACATCGAATATTCGACGGTAAACTGACAAGCAGTTGACGGGTGTTTCCAGCACCTAAAATGGCTTGTTTTGTAAACCCTGAACCTTATAAGATGCGACCAATGACTAACGACTTTTAGTGGCCATTAAAAACCACCCGTAAAATTCTAACACATACTTTTTCATCAGAATGAGAAAACAAGGTCTGTTATTTAAAGTGACTTTCATTTTTTCTTGCAAGTCGATATTTGAAAAGACTCGCTAATTCTCGTCAGCGTTTTATCTAGTTACAATGAATGTGCACTTCGGAACCTTAAGTAAATATATTACATATACATAATGCTTGAACAAAAATAGGTGTTAGTATTTCACGGTGGTTTTTGCACCAATATAAGGACACTACCGACAGATTCTATTTCTTATTTACAGCCATTACACCGACTTCGTTTATTTAGACAGACGATACCATACTGTGTTACATTCGTAAGAAGGTTCAGTCAGGCGTGGCTTTTCGTGTTAAAAAACTTCTCCTAATCGGTGTATTTCAAATAATTTCAATACCGGTCTGGTGGTTAACATATTCATATTTAGGAAACCTCCGTAGTGACAAGGTCACATACAAAGTGTTTAGCTTTGTTATTGGTAACAAGATCAAAACCGCATAATAAACTAGAGTAAATAATGTCATGTCATTTAAAAGTATTCAATATCGTTAAGTTGGGTGGAGGTGATAGGAAATCTAGATGTATTTTAAATATCTAAACTGTAGGCATTATTCTATTCTAACGTGTTTTTACCTGGTGTAAAAAATACAGATAATAGATTGTACATCACTCATCAAGTCGATGACGTCAGTACCCGCCTATCGTAAAATAACACAGTCCATAGATTGTACACCACTGAACAAGTTGATGACGTCAGTCCCCACCTATCGTAAAATAACACAGTCCATAGATTGTACACCACTGAACAAGTCGATGACGTCAGTCCCCACCTATCGTAAAATAACACAGTCCATAGATTGTACACCACTGAACAAGTCGATGACGTCAGTGCTTACCTATCGTAAAATTACACAGTCCATATATTGTACAGAACTCGTCAATTCGATGACGTCAGTACTCACCTATCTTAAAATAACACAGTCCATATATTGTACAGAACTCGTCAAGTCGATGACGTCAGTACTCACCTATCGTAAAATAACACAGTCCATATATTGTACAGAACTCGTCAAGTCGATGACGTCAGTACTCACCTATCGTAAAATAACACAGTCCATACATTGTAGAGCACTCGTCAAGTCGATGACGTCAGTACTCACCGAACGTTAAATAACACAGTCCATGGATTGTACATCACTGGACAAGTCGATGACGTCAGTACTCACCTATCGTAACATTACACAGTCCATATATTGTACAGAACTCGTCAAGTCGATGACGTCAGTACTCACCTATCGTAAAATAACACAGTCCATACATTGTAGAGCACTCATCAAGTCGATGACGTCAGTACTCACCTATCGTAAAATAACACAGTCCATGGATTGTACATCACTGGACAAGTCGATGACGTCAGTACTCACCTATCGTAACATTACACAGTCCATATATTGTACAGAACTCGTCAAGTCGATGACGTCAGTACTCACCTATCGTAAAATAACACAGTCCATACATTGTAGAGCACTCATCAAGTCGATGACGTCAGTACTCACCTATCGTAAAATAACACAGTCCATAGATTGTACACCACTGAACAAGTCGATGACGTCATTCCACACCTATCGTAAAATAACACAGTCCATACATTGTACAGTACTCGTCAAGTCGATGACGTCAGTACCCTTACGTATTTACATGAATTAGAAAAGACATTTGATATGAAAAGAGAAAGACCTCAATATGTATAAATATAGTTATTGTTATATTGACTGGGCAAAAGTGGATATATGATTAAATTAACGCGTGTGACAATGTGCGACAAGATGGCGATCAAAATGGCATATTAACAAAAAAGTACACAAGGTTCAGCAAAATAAAAATATTGCAACAATATCGAGTGTGATTATCAATACAACGGCAGTATTCACCGGTTAGTTGAGGATGTACGAAACGAAACTCTTACAAAATGTATCCGTGTCGGAACAACTGTCATATGTGCTGCCAATAGTACAATGTATATCATTATTCGAATTGATGAAATAGAATTGATCATTTGAAGGTCACTTTGTGAGTGATGAACGTCGCATCTTGTAGGATATACAATGATTTCGATTTGAAATCTCAAAAGCTTGTCTGCATCCTTGGAATATGTCTATCATTGACATTACAAAGTCAATATGGAACTACATATGACTTTACTAATCAAAGATATTATATTCTACATAAAATCGCTGTATCACGTTATATCAAAATGGGCGTGGTGTAAGCTGAATCAATCGAGAGCGGAATCTATGATGTTCGTATTCCAAAGATGTAGCGAAGTTAATCTCAATAGACATGGGATTTCAAAGATGCGTGGATCATCTGATATGCATATATCATGACAGCAAACGATATTTATTTATCAAAACTCTTTTGTATAAAGGTTATGCGATACCCCAGAAGGAAGGTTTAAAAGGGGTTTCTCGATGAACTCTTCAAAACTAAGTTGTAAAATAGAAAATATTGACCCTATAACCATATATCATAATACTAATAAAAGTTCCTACAGAATATCTCACAAAGTAATTATTTACAATTAGAAAAGTCCTACATTCCTAAAAGAGGATTAACAACGAAATCTGTTGGTGAGACTGGCATTCCATTATGTTTGTAACAAGGTTGGTTTATTTATCAATTTATTGTTTTGGGAAACAAATTTGTTTTCGGGTTTGAAAATTTCGTGAGTCTCAAACAAATATTTTCGAAAGAAACTGAATTAACAAACGTTTTGTCTACCTTGATCCTATAAATGAATAAAAGATGCTAATTGATCGTCCCCGAAATAGAATGGACCTTCCTGAGAAACTTAACTGTCAGCGATGGACTGTAAAATTTCTATAAGGTTTTCTAAACCAAACAGAATACCTTCCTCCGTGCCTCCTTGGTGTTCTTTAACATCAGACTTCAGTACCGTGTGACCGAAATCAATCATGCGGACATCTGCCGTACCGATGTCGTCATCACAACAAGTCTGGTTGAGCTTGTCTTCATTTTCAACTATCAAGCTTTCAGGAAGATTGTGTGATGGACCACTTCCATGAAAACCTTCTCCAGATTGGCCACGAGTTTGTTCGGAACCCTTGGCTTCTGATTGGTCGGAATACTGGCAAGCGTCCATGTAACCATCATAAAACAGCAGCAGAGAAGATGAGAAAAAGTAAAATGTATGTTGCGTAGATAACACGTGATGGAGTCTGCGCAGTTTCGATACCATTCGGGAAAGTTCACGAATGTTCAGAGTGAGGCTGTTGCTGAAAAACTGCCGCAGTGCTTGACGAAGACCATCATCGTCTAGGGCCCGTCCATGATATTTATTAAACTTTAGGTAGGTATTAGTTTCTGCCTGGAATACCTGCCAAAAACCAAAGTCCTTAATAAACTTGTAAACAACAAATAAGCTTGGTTTAATTATGTTGGTTGGACTATAAATGTAGATTTAACAGTAATGATATAATATAAAGTTCAGAGATGTATCGAAAGGTGTATCATATTCTCAGGTGATTCTATGGAATTGTGACTTTTTGGAGACTTATTAGGCATATTCTTTGTCTTCTGATGATTTAAACTAGCATGTTCCGTTACTCCTTGGTCGTCGAGAATATCACTTCTCTTCCGAAACACGAGCTACTTGAATGGACGGAGTATCGGACAACTTACTTGCATGCCACAAATACGGATTCCGAGGGTAGCCGAGGTGGAGTGTGCACACCGTTCCTCCAGTAACTTTTTCTTCTCCTCTGAAGAATCTTCTCCGTGTTGGCGGGTCCCCATCTTAATATCCAGTATACAAGGCATTCTAAATGAGCTGACCAAATTACCCAGCATAATAAACTCTACAGTTAGGTAAGGAAAAACAAAAGTTGGGAAAGATTAGCATGTATCTCAGGGTGAAGTATGTCTTCTTAACGAAGTCATATCGTCCGTTCTGTACACTAACATGGTAAAACATGCTGTATTTCTGTTTCCTTGTCATTAGTTTACCTGGTGATCAAGTAAGATTTACAAGTGTCCTCAATGAAGCACAAAGAGGTTACCCATACGGAACACCTGATCTTAATCCTGTTACACTTTTTAAGGGTATCTTTTTAAATCATTCCTTTGTTTCCATTATGCCTTCGTTATCGTAGAGTGTATTTTCAAATTGTTGTTATTTCCTTGATTTTTTTTTTTTTTTTCGTTTTTGGTTTTTGTTTACATCGGACCCTATTAACTATATACACTGGAAATCGATTTTTTTTATTTGTTCAATTTCCAACACTTTAGTCTATTGCAATGTCTCCTTAATCCAGTGTAATTTCTGGGATATTGTTTAAAACGAAAATAATAAATCTTAAAGGCTCATTTAGCTTCCTTGGTAATTAAATTCGTTCCTTGGAAATCTAGTGTATGCTACCTTAAATCTAATTTCTTAAAATAAATATGAACCTAGGAATTCGTGGGTGGACAGTACCCACACGTAATCGATGAAAAAATTTCACGAAAATAAATCATATTAAAGTAGTATATAGTACTGGAAAGTTGGCAAAATAGATATCATTGTATTGATACCAAATACACAAATATCAGTTGTATTCTTTACAATGACTTTACGATCTTATCATGTTGATGTGCTTTAGCTAGACAAAGGATACTCTGTTCACCGTCATTAGACCAGAAACCATACCGCTGTATCTGTCTGTCAATACAGGAAACACTCCAGTTGTCCAGTCCTGATTTCACCTCATCACTTGTTCCACTGTAACAACATTTACACATGTAAACAAAGGTAAAAAATGTGGTCATACACATGCAAACAGAGGTCAATATACCGTGGCCATACATACTGTGGCCATACATATGCAAACATAGGCTTTATGTCAACATACTGTGGCCATACGTATGTAAACATAGGCTTTATGTCAACATACTGTGGCCCTACATATGTAAACATGGGCTTTATGTCAACATACTGTGGCCATACGTATGTAAACATGGGCTTTATGTCAACATACTGTGGCCATACCTATGTAAACATGGGCTTTATGTAAACATACTGTGGCCATACATATGCAAACATAGGCTTTATGTAAACATACTGTGGCCATACATATGCAAACATAGGCTTTATGTAAACATACTGTGGCCGTACATATGCAAACATAGGCTTTATGTCAACATACTGTGGCCATACGTATGTAAACATAGGCTTTATGTCAACATACTGTGGCCCTACATATGTAAACATGGGCTTTATGTCAACATACTGTGGCCATACGTATGTAAACATGGGCTTTATGTCAACATACTGTGGCCATACATATGCAAACATAGGCTTTATGTAAACATACTGTGGCCATACATATGCAAACATAGGCTTTATGTCAACATACTGTGGCCATACGTATGTAAACATAGGCTTTATGTCAACATACTGTGGATATACATATGCAAACATAGGCTTTATGTCAACATACTGTGGCCATACGTATGTAAACATAGGCTTTATGTCAACATACTGTGGCCCTACATATGTAAACATGGGCTTTATGTCAACATACTGTGGCCATACGTATGTAAACATGGGCTTTATGTCAACATACTGTGGCCATACCTATGTAAACATGGGCTTTATGTCAACATACTGTGGGCATACATATGTAAACATGGGCTTTAGGTCAACATACTGTGGCCATACATATGTAAACATAGGCTTTATGTCAACATACTGTGGTCATACATATGTAAACATAGGCTTTATGTCAACATACTGTGGATATACATATGCAAACATAGGCTTTATGTCAACATACTGTGGCCATACGTATGTAAACATAGGCTTTATGTCAACATACTGTGGCCCTACATATGTAAACATGGGCTTTATGTCAACATACTGTGGCCATACGTATGTAAACATGGGCTTTATGTCAACATACTGTGGCCATACCTATGTAAACATGGGCTTTATGTCAACATACTGTGGGCATACATATGTAAACATGGGCTTTAGGTCAACATACTGTGGCCATACATATGTAAACATAGGCTTTATGTCAACATACTGTGGTCATACATATGTAAACATAGGCTTTATGTCAACATACTGTGGTCATACATATGTAAGCATAGGCTTTATGTCAACATACTGTGGCCATACATATGTAAACATAGGCTTTATGTCAACATACTGTGGCCATACATATGTAAACATAGGTTTTAGGTCAACATACTGTGGGCATACATATGTAAACAAAGGCTTTATGTCAACGTACTGTGGCCATACATATGTAAACATAGGCTTTATGTCAACGTACTGTGGCCATACGTATGTAAACATAGGCTTTATGACAACATACTGTGGCCATACGTATGCAAACATAGGCTTTATGTCAACATACTGTGGCCATACGTATGTAAACATAGGCTTTATGTCAACATACTGTGGCCATACGTATGTAAACATGGGCTTTATGTCAACATACTGTGGCCATACGTATGTAATCATGGGCTTTATGTCAACATACTGTGGCCATACGTATGTAAACATGGGCTTTATGTCAACATACTGTGGCCATACGTATGTAAACATGGGCTTTATGTCAACATACTGTGGCCATACGTATGTAAACATGGGCTTTATGTCAACATACTGTGGCCATACGTATGTAAACATGGGCTTTATGTCAACATACTGTGGCCATACATATGTAAACATGGGCTTTATGTCAACATACTGTGGCCATACATATGAAAGCATAGGCTTTATGACAACATACTGTGGCCATACATATGCAAACATAGGCTTTATGTCAACATACTGTGGCCATACATATGTAAACATAGGCTTTATGTCAACATACTGTGGCCATACATATGTAAACATAGGCTTTATGACAACATACTGTGGCCATACGTATGCAAACATAGGCTTTATGTCAACATACTGTGGCCATACGTATGCAAACATAGGCTTTATGTCAACATACTGTGGCCATACGTATGCAAACATAGGCTTTATGTCAACATACTGTGGCCATACGTATGCAAACATAGGCTTTATGTCAACATACTGTGGCCATACGTATGCAAACATAGGCTTTATGTCAACATACTGTGGCCATACGTATGTAAACATAGGCTTTATGTCAACATACTGTGGCCATACGTATGTAAACATAGGCTTTATGTCAACATACTGTGGCCATACGTATGTAAACATAGGCTTTATGTCAACATACTGTGGCCATACGTATGTAAACATAGGCTTTAGGTCAACATACTGTGGCTATTAATATGTAAACATAGGCTTTATGTCAACATACTGTGGCCATACGTATGTAAACATAGGCTTTATGTCAACATACTGTGGCCATACGTATGTAAACATAGGCTTTAGGTCAACATACTGTGGCTATTAATATGTAAACATAGGCTTTAGGTCAACATACTGTGGCTATTAATATGTAAACATAGGTTTTAGGTCAACATACTGTGGGCATACATATGTAAACAAAGGCTTTATGTCAACATACTGTGGCCATACATATGTAAACATAGGCTTTATGTCAACATACTGTGGCTATTAATATGTAAACATAGGCTTTAGGTCAACATACTGTGGCTATTAATATGTAAACATAGGCTTTAGGTCAACATACTGTGGCTATTAATATGTAAACATAGGCTTTATGTCCACATACTGTGGCCATACATATGTAAACATAGGCAGGTCAACATACTGTGGCTTAAACATAGGCTTTAGGTCAACATACTGTGGCTATTAATATGTAAACATAGGCTTTAGGTCAACATACTGTGGCTATTAATATGTAAACATAGGCTTTTGGTCAACATACTGTGGCTATTAATATGTAAACATAGGCTTTAGGTCAACATACTGTGGCTATTAATATGTAAACATAGGCTTTAGGTCAACATACTGTGGCTATTAATATGTAAACATAGGCTTTATGTCAACATACTGTGGCCATACGTATGTAAACATAGGCTTTAGGTCAACATACTGTGGCTATTAATATGTAAACACAAGTTGCGTGTCATGTCGCTCTAATCTTACGTCTCTATTGATTTATATGAGAGAATTGTTGTTATACCAAATGAAAGTCGGTTTGAAATCAAAATTGTAAACACTTGCTACAGACTAAAAATGTACAATTTTATTGAGAACTAAATTATGTGTTATTTCAGCATAGTCAACTTCACTGATCGCGACACCTCCGATAACACTATCACTAGTCTGAAGTATCGTGATATCTTATCAAATAGTGTGCATGATAAAATAGGTTTTACCCTGTTGCCGTGAACAACAGCCAATGAAGTTTATCTTATATATCAGTACTGTAACTCATTTCACAAATATGTCCCATAATATCTGGTCATTAAAAAATAAGTCCAGGAAAGGTGTCGTGGAATTTTACCGGTGTAAGCTCTGATGTTGGTCAGGGTCGTACCTATTTTTTTCAAAATTTGTAGAGTGAAGCACCCAGACATTTTAAACAGCGTGACTCATCTGTCGTCAGGAGAGAACATTTACTTGGTTTTAAATTATAAAACTCCGTAGGCCATGGCTTCTGATAAAGATATTTCTGTTTACAATCTATGAACCAAACACATATTTTTAGCTACCGATTTAAAAATCACATCTTTAGAAATCAATTCACCATGAAAGAGACTAAGCGGAGCATACTATTGTATTGTGAAATGTAATATAGAAAAAAATGTTATATTTGGTGGGATTGTAATACTGCTTTTTTCTCTTGGTTTTTGTGTTTTGTTTTGTTTTGCTTTTTTTTTTTTTTTTGCTTTGAATTTGTTTGTGGTTTTTTTCGCGACTTGAATTACTACGTTTGATATAATGGGACATCTCAGTAATAATATACAGTATGTTTAGAGGCTGACATAACATATTGTTTGTAAACTACATGTGCCCTGATGTATCACAAGGACTCGCAGAACATCCCGAATGAGGAAACTATCTCTAACTAAGAGGCAAGTCGGAACTGACGGACGATTCCGGGCTACATACAGATGAACTGATGAGAGAATTATTCAGTCCTGAAGGAAAATATCGTAATTATATACATGTTTCAATTTGTTATTTATTGAAAAATGTTCGCGTAAATTCTACACTTACAAATCACTTTGATAATCCGTCTTCCGAAGGATATATCCGGGTACTTCAGCATAGAACGTGGTACTATCGTTGTCATGACTACACTTGACACAGACCAAACCTGAAGCGATACAAACAAGATTTGATTAGGATTAATGGAACATAATGAGAGTTCGTTATTGATTATCATGCAAGAGACCATGTCTAACTCATTACTTTTTCAATAGAATACTGACGGAAGCATACCACAGAAGGTTTCGCTTGGTCGAACCAACACTACAAACAACATAAACAGACTTGATTCAATAGGATCACCCGTCTCTATAAGGCTAATTCACCTAGTCACAGAGAGTGGCTAAGTAAAGAGAATTCAGTCTTATCACATCTACAGGTCCAGTGAACGTGAATGATTTGTCACAGCGGTAACCGACAACCTGTATCATCAAGACGTCAGCCAGCAAATACAAAAATGGACATGAGCGCTATTCAGCCATCGTGTCCATTTCACAGTGACAGTGTTTTTTTCCCTTTATCTATAAATTTTAATGATGCAACAATAACGGAAGATGGTTGCATAGTAAATTATACCTTTAACTTCACCTCGCCTCACCAATCCTCTTCGCGCTCATTGACATACGAATGCCACTTAACTCGCGTCATGTTTCAGTGATCGTGTTTGTTTACAGTTCAGTTGCTTCCACTATCTGGATACAGTTGGCTAGAATTGTGTATCAGTCAATTTTATTCTCGTTTTACTTTACAGACAAAACTTATTGTTGTGCCAACACATTTACAATTTAAGAATTTCAGCTTAACAAAATTTATACATTTGTAGCTTAAAAGGACACGCTCACGAAATCAAGTATAAAGGCACACTTTGTAATATACTGTATATATCATAAAGCGACCGATCAATACTGAAAATACCCGTTTAACTGTTTTTATCAAACAAAACATCTTTGTTAAAACGAAAGGGCAATCTGTTCATAAGCATAATTAAAAGGTGTAAGTCTCCTGAAAGTGAGGCCAAGTTTGTAACAAACTGAAAAAAGCACAAATATAATTCATGTTTGAGTGGCGTATAAGTTTAGAATCAAATTATCTTAAATCGCCTATTTCAAAATACACTATTACAGATCGGCTACCTTAAAATCGATTTCCAATCCCTGACTTTGACGTATAACTTGAGAAATATTTCTTAATTCAGCTGATACTACATGACGTGACAGATTAAGCGTCAACCCCGATACACATATCACATGACTTATTCATGACGCAATACGACCTTGAAACTAGGTCAGACACGTAATACAAACCTTTTTAGCTGGCGGAATGTAATAGCCACGACGGATTATGAGTGTTTGCCCAATCCTTTCCGAAATTCCACATCCTGTATGCTTATTCCATTACTTTAGAATGTATTTACATGATTCATTACACTAATATGGGGAAACTGGTTATCTCCGGGTTGCAATGTAAATAACGAATCAAACATCGCTGCCTACTAAAAACAACTGATATCACACAAAATGAATTTGCATTCTTGAAAATATGAAAATATCTAAAAGTACAGATAGATTTACCGAGAAAACATTCTTGTCATCCTGTATCACTTCTAGAAGACCAATCACTTTACATTGTATATCCTGACTTTTTTTTTTGTTTCCGATTAATAAATATCAATTCAATTTTTTTCCACAGCCCATGTATAGCAAAATTATCAAAACGTCCGCAAGTCACGTGGCCACATCTAAATCGCTTGACTACTTCTGACAACGACCAAACCAAAATTGTTCGGATAGATAACGTTGTATCAAAAATGAGGTAAAGAGGGACGTGTACCAAGTTTGGCAGTAGATATACCACCTGTAGTTTCTTCATTAAACCTAAACAACAGTTCAATTTTGTAGGCAACACACATTAGCCATATCTATTCACATCACTCGCCTCTTGCCTGGTAAATCTCTGTTCCTTATTTACCTACCTTTGTAATGGGGCGTGAATTCCTTCATATCTTCTGGTAGATTTTGATAAAACTGGAACTCTTTCTCCTGGTATGGTTTACATATTGTTTCTTGTGTTATTTCAAACAAACATGTATGTCCCCCCACCTGGTGGATAAATGGTTTGATTTCCACCCACTGATCTTCATTCTTGTAAAACGTCATTATACAGGAAACTTTGCATGCCGCACCTGAAAGTGTATGGTATAATGTAGAATCAGTGCATTGGGAAAACAGACGAAAAAGATATGTTAAACCTACATGCTTACTGTTTAGATTCAACACTGGCCTTTGGAATTGCTCATCTGTAAATATTACTATACGCCACCTTTGACCTATCAATGGGATATGTTTACATATTCAAAGGGTTTTTCAAGCTATTGGGTTCAGAAATTATAATGTTCTTCGGACTTATTGACTAACATAATGGGTCGAGAGACGTCCCCCAAACTCATTTTATCTTTACTTTCTAATCAACACACTTAGTCGTGAGGGGCTCCTTAAACTCTTAACATCGTCCCTTTCTAACCAACACACTAAGTCTCGTGAGACGTCCCACAAACTCTTAACATAGTCCCTTTCTAACCAACACACTAAGTCTCGTGAGACGTCCCACAAACTCTTTACATCTTCCCTTTCTAACCAACACACTAAGTCTCGCGAGACGTCCCACAAACTCTTAACATCGTCCCTTTCTAACCAACACACTAAGTCTCGTGAGACGTCCCATAAACTCTTTACATCTTCCCTTTCTAACCAACACACTAAGTCTCGTGAGACGTCCCACAAACTCTTAACATCGTCCCTTTCTAACCAACACACTAAGTCTCGTGAGACGTCCCACAAACTCTTTACATCTTCCCTTTCTAACCAACACACTAAGTCTCGTGAGACGTCCCACAAACTCTTAACATCGTCCCTTTCTAACCAACACACTAAGTCTCGTGAGACGTCCCACAAACTCTTAACATCGTCCCTTTCTAACCAACACACTAAGTCTAGTGAGACGTCCCACAAACTCTTTACATCTTCCCTTTCTAACCAACACACTAAGTCTCGTGAGACGTCCCATAAACTCTTTACATCTTCCCTTTCTAACCAACACACTAAGTCTCGTGAGACGTCCCACAAACTCTTAACATCGTCCCTTTCTAACCAACACACTAAGTCTCGTGAGACGTCCCACAAACTCTTTACATCTTCCCTTTCTAACCAACACACTAAGTCTCGCGAGACGTCCCACAAACTCTTAACATCGTCCCTTTCTAACCAACACACTAAGTCTCGTGAGACGTCCCATAAACTCTTTACATCTTCCCTTTCTAACCAACACACTAAGTCTCGTGAGACGTCCCACAAACTCTTAACATCGTCCCTTTCTAACCAACACACTAAGTCTCGTGAGACGTGCCCCAAACTCTTTACATCTTCCCTTTCTAACCAACACACTAAGTCTCACACTCGTGAGACGTCCCACAAACTCTTAACATCGTCCCTTTCTAACCAACACACTAAGTCTCGTGAGACGTCCCACAAACTCTTAACATCGTCCCTTTCTAACCAACACACTAAGTCTAGTGAGACGTCCCACAAACTCTTTACATCTTCCCTTTCTAACCAACACACTAAGTCTCGTGAGACGTCCCACAAACTCTTTACATCGTCCCTTTCTAACCAACACACTAAGTTTCGTGAGACGTCCCCCAAACTCTTTACATCTTCCCTTTCTAACTAACACACTAAGTCTCGTGAGACGTTCCCCAAACTCTTTACATCTTCCCTTTCTAACCAACACACTAAGTCTCGTGAGACGTCCCACAAACTCTTAACATCGTCCCTTTCTAACCAACACACTAAGTCTCGTGAGACGTCCCCCAAACTCTTTACATCTTCCCTTTCTAACCAACACACTAAGTCTCGTGAGACGTCCCCCAAACTCTTTACATCTTCCCTTTCTAACCAACACACTAAGTCTCGTGAGACGTCCCACAAACTCTTAACATCTTCCCTTTCTAACCAACACACTAAGTCGTAAGACGTCCCCTCAATGTTCACCACAGTGTGACGTTTCCGTGTCTTTGTAACGTTCTGTACTCTGGAGGCCACGTTTGCCGGTCCGTATGTGTTAATCCGACATTATATCAACTAACTTCAATGGCCCCTTAAAGATGATCCTTCAAGTCATAAATAAAAAAGATACCAGAAAGATGTTGTGATGTTCAATGAGCACTTCAAATCCGCATATTAGGCCCTGTAAATACCAAATATTTTAGTGACTAATTCAAATATCCTGTAAAACAGTTATGCTGAGCAAGACACTCCAAATTTTCCCCATAATATATAGGACGATTTTAAAGTTGGAAACAGTATATCAATAGGAAGCATTCTGTTGTATCTCCCTGTGGGCGTGATTTTTAGACTCTTAACAACAGCTGTATGATGCAACTTGAATCAGTATTAGATTATATTGTATCTAAGTTTGTATTTAAAGGTGTTTTCCACTTTTGTGTCTTTGATAAAGTAAATTCCCATGGAAACCAATCACTCATTATCGACAGAAACACAAACATCCCACAGACATGGAAGTAAGAAACGTACCATTTTCATTACCTATTGAATAATCACACCTCTATATCAGAAAATGGCAGAAACAAAGTGGTTAACTATCAATAGACGTGGTCCTATCCCTCCAGTATATCGAGACGTAGTATTACAGGACAGTGAAGGTAAAGCAGTGGCTTATATACAACACATTGCTTGTCAAAATATTTAAAATCGGGTGTTAAAGTTAGGGGGTATCAGAATTACGTTAATGAATCATAATATATATTACATTTTCTCTAAAAACCAACGCCGCTATCTCTAGGTCCATAATTGACGCTAAGATTTCAATATTAGCTTCTTTCTTCACGTGGATGGTCCATCAAGTACATTCAGATGTTCAAAATAGCCCGTAGAATAAAACAATCTTATGATGTTTACCTTTGCGTTGCGTTTTATTCTCCCCGATTATCAATATTAAGGCATTATCACAACAAAACGATGTCAAGCCATTTTCTATAAGCGGGTAAGCGGATAACAGACGAGACAGGTATTTTAAGTCTGAAAGGAATGCCGATCTCATGCATTCCAATATTTAGACCGTGAAATCGCGGTCTAATTCGTGATTAAAATTCCAGTGCATTCTGTATAGATTTATTATACGTGTGTAAAGGACCTTTCGTTCAATATGAAATTTTACGAACGATCCTTGTAAGGTTTTGTTTTGGCGAGTTTTGGCGTAACGTCATTGTCGATATTATGACATCACAATCGATTTCCGACTGGCGCAGCCAACGAAGAATGCCTCATTGTAATTAAACTAAGGACATATAATGATTAAAAAACGAATCACCATTTAACTGGAGGAGTATGTGCATTTAATGACCTTGGCATGAGCATCACATTTTTACTGAGATGGACAAATGAATGACAGTATCAGTAACCGCAGGAGAGTTATGCTGAGGTTTTCTTCTGTCGCTGGCAGTAATAGAATAATTTTACTCCACAGGGAAATGTAAGTAATATCAACACCAAATACCATTACAGAAAGACTCTCGTGTAGTGTAAACGCATAGATGTAAGTGGGAAGTGATGTTGTGTACCCCAACGGTCGGAAATAACACAGATCTAATCTAAAACTAGACGAGGCTCCAAACACAAATTAATGAGCTCATATTTCCACCATATTTCAAGAACAAGCAGAAGGCACAGAGATTGTGCATATTTGATATACCATTTCAGATCTAAGGCTACATTTCCCCGCCCATCCGAATGTAAGTGTATATATATATGTTGTGTAAACTTCTGAACTTTCTAACAATTTTTCTCTGCTATATTTTTCTGTACTAGTTTTATCTCCCCTTACTTTCAAACTCTACGATAATGAATCTTGTATGTTCCCCTTATCTGTAAATTACGTCAAGTATTAATTTTATGACAGGAGTTTGAGCTATCTATCATGAAATAACATTTAATACCAACAGCACTATAAAGCGTAATAGGGTGTAGTATTCACATTTATAAAAACAATTTTTTAATATCTGAAAGATCACTTAATCCTTGAACTATATTGTAATAGGAAGGAGTAATGAAAAATACCCTGCCACCCTTCGGTTTCCAGCTGGAAAATCTACCGCTTGGCTAAAGGGAAACTCCCACCACCCGAAGCTTCCACAATACAACGTGAAGACAGTAAAAGTTTTATTGTAAAAATATCACCACAAATGTACGTTCCTGTTGCAGTCAACAAAAATTAAGTTATTCAATTACTAATCTATTACCTATCTTATACATGTATATAAATATGTATCTACGCTGTGATTTCCTAATCACTGCCACACGACTTTCCATTTTACGTATAAATACAACGCGCGTTACGGTGTCCCGCAGTACAAAAACTTTAACTGGCTAAGATTACTTGTTAAGGGCTCGATATGTACTTATTTACCTTCCGTCAGTGTATTACAAAAATACATTATCACGACTTACCCGTCTTCTATAACACTCTGGTCCAGAGGTAGTGTGGTCCTGAGGTAGTGTACACACACGATACACGATCCGAATGTTCACTTGTATGTCCAGGAAATGCCAGTATTCACATAGCAGAATTTACTGTGGACGTGAAAACACACATTGGATTATAAGTTTACCTAGATTCAAAACACTGTCGCTAGTAATACATCGGTCTCTTTATTTACCTGTCAATGAGAGGCGATCCGAGAAATCTGCGATAAGCGTTTCTCACCACACTCCAACTCGCATGTTTCTACACCTACGTCATCGGGTGTTTATTTTTGAAATATCGACAACATCAGCTGTCAGTCAAGTTTGTTCAATAACAAACGGTTACGGTACAATTACCTCACAACAGAGTATTCCTTAGAGAGTGACAGGCACCATACAACTTCCGCACTATACTCACATGTGTGTACTATGTATAGTGTAGGCGTGTCACATGACTGCCATGGGACGTGTGTATACACAGGGAGACGGGGTTCACGGGAGATAACTCGGAATAACATTAATTGTGAAATAGAAATGTTACCATGTGAAAGCTTTCACCTCTCCTAATAACTTAAAGTGGTTGATCACGATTGTCTCTAAATCCAAGATCATCACAACAATGTGGCTGTTGGTTTCACATATTTTGCATGCCAATATGGCTGACAAACACTACTCCTTCATCAGCTGAATTTTTTTATCTTAACAAAACGCTTGGTCTAAAACCATCACTACAGTTTATCACAATTTTTTTTAAATCTTCCGTTGTTTTTGAGAACATTCTGCAGGAAGTTCCGGTCAGCGATTTGAGATTAGACTGGTATCATCAGTTTCATGTAATATTGTCACTTGTCGTTGTACTCTCTCTACCTCAACCACATTGATTGTGTATCTACAGCACCACGACACCGACACAGCTAGCGTACAGTAGCATGACACCCTACCCGGTCATATGATACTAACAATAGAAGACATGGAAAGTTGGAGACAGGGACAGCAAGGCCAATGAGAGACACCTCACTTCTCAAATCAACATTTATCTATTTAGACAACAAAATAATTTAATATGAATTAAAGCATTAGTTTGACCTGGGATATGCTAGCTACTTTACAACAGTAAAGAAACAGTAGAGAATGTTCAGAGGCGACCAACAAAGTTGTAAACAAAAATTACATTAAAAAAAAAAAAATAAAACTGACTTTATGTCGAAATTCAAATTCCTATCCTTATTGTGAGAAGCATCAGTCAGGTTTGTGTCTGTAATAACGGTATAGTTTGAACACTAACGATATTGTCAGTAGTGTCTGTCCGGTTTGTGTCTGTAATACATTAACGATATTGTCAGTAGTGTCTGTCCGGTTTGTGTCTGTAATACATTAACGATATTGTCAGTAGTGTCTGTCCGGTTTGTGTCTGTAATACATTAACGATATTGTCAGTAGTGTCTGTCCGGTTTGTGTCTGTAATACATTAACGATATTGTCAGTAGTGTCTGTCCGGTTTGTGTCTGTAATACATTAACAATATTGTCAGTAGTGTCTGTCCGGTTTGTGTATGTAATACATTAACGATATTGTCAGTAGTGTCTGTCCGGTTTGTGTCTGTAATACATTAACGATATTGTCAGTAGTGTCTGTCCGGTTTGTGTCTGCAATAACGGTATGGTTTGAACACTAACGATATTGTCAGTAGTGTCTGTCCGGTTTGTGTCTGTAATAATGGTATAGTTTGAACACTAACGATATTCAGTAATGTCTGTCCGGTTTGTGTAATAAGAACCAACATAAGCTGGTATTACAAATGTTGATAATTAGGGTAGTTTATATAGAGATAAGGAAGCTGAAAGTGTAGATATCATTTGATGGATTTACTTGTGATTTGTGTTCTAAATAAAGTGTAAATCTATCTACATCTGTTACTGAACTGATAGAAGCTGAAATAGGAAAACTTTGACTGGAATCAGTGTACAGGTTTGAAAGAAATATCAGGCGTTAATTAAAGGAAGTCTGTAACACACTTGCCAACGGTCAAAGATCATTACACTGTTGTACTGGTGTTAGCGCTGGGGGTTTAAAGATCGTGCACTGGCGTTAGCACTGGGAATATAAAGATCATTTCACTGGTGTTAGCACTGGGAATATAAAGATCATTGCACTGGTGTTAGCGCTGGGAATATAAAGATCATTTCACTGGTGTTAGCACTGGGAATATAAAGATCATTTCACTGGTGTTAGCACTGGGAATATAAAGATAATTTCACTGGTGTTAGCACTGGGAATATAAAGATAATTTCACTGGTGTTAGCACCGGGAATATAAAGATCATTGCACTGGTGTTAGCACCGGGAATATAAAGATCATTGCACTGGTGTTAGCACTGGGAATATAAAGATCATTGCACTGGTGTTAGCACTGGGAATATAAAGATCATTGCACTGGTGTTAGCACTGGGAATATAAAGATCATTGCACTGGTGTTAGCACTGGGAATATAAAGATCATTGCACTGGTGTTAGCACTGGGAATATAAAGATCATTGCACTGGTGTTAGCACTGGGAATATAAAGATCATTGCACTGGTGTTAGCACTGGGAATATAAAGATCATTGCACTGGTGTTAGCACTGGGAATATAAAGATAATTTCACTGGGAATATAAAGATAATTTCACTGGTGTTAGCACTGGGAATATAAAGATAATTTCACTGGTGTTAGCACTGGGAATATAAAGATCATTGCACTGGTGTTAGCACTGGGAATATAAAGATAATTTCACTGGTGTTAGCACTGGGAATATAAAGATCATTGCACTGGTGTTAGCACTGGGAATATAAAGATCATTGCACTGGTGTTAGCGCTGGGAATTCAATGATCATTGCACTTGTGTTTGAGCTTGAAATCTGAAAATCATAACACTAGTGTTAGAGTTGAAAAAGAATATTTAATTGGTGTGCGGCGCAGAGATTAAAAGTTTAAAGGACTTTACTCTTGTGGTAGCAGCGAGTTTAGAATTCAATAAAAACGTAACACGTTTATATTGGAGGCTGCATGGAATGCTTATTTGCAGTCGTTATGAAATTAGAAAAAGGATAGGGACCGTACTATAAATAGAACATAAATAATCCTTTCCCTTTACCTCCTGTCTCTTTCCTCTATTCTGTTTTATGTTCTTGGCCTGGCTTGTTTCTTTAATAGTAGGTTGTAATTCCTTAGACACATGTGACTGGGACCAGAAATGAATTCATACGAAGACATCTGATATTTTTTTTTATCTTATAAGTTGTCTCCCTTTACTAATTCAATATCAGGTTTTCTCAATGCCTCTCCCGATGTTTCTATTGCCTTTTTTACTAACCGTATTTCGTACTGTCTAAACATACTAATAAATATTCACAGGAACAACGCAGTAATATCTTCAATAAAATCATAAATGTCAGACATGGCTGAATATTCTGGGCTGTCACCTGGATGTCCACAACTCTCATTACAACATTTCAGGCTTAAAGTCAACAGGTTCACTCAGATTAAGGTGCTGGGCTATTGCTGTTGTTCTTTGTCAGTGTGAGGCTTGAAGTCAACAGGGAAACTAGGAGTAAGGTGCCAGGATTATGCCGTGGTTCCTGGTCCATGTGAGGCTTGAAGTCAACAGGGAAACTAGGAGTAAGGTGCTAGGATTATGCCGTGGTTCCTGGTCCATGTGAGGCTTGAAGTCAACAGGGAAACTAGGAGTAAGGTGCTAGGATTATGCCGTGGTTCCTGGTCCATGTGAGGCTTGAATTCTACAGGTTCACTCAGATTAAAGTGCTAGGATAATTACTGTGGTGCTGCTGTAGATGAAACGCCGTTTATGTAAGTAACTGACATCCATATCCATCACTTGTTGTAGTATATCAACTAACTGCTACCCTTATCTGGACAAGTTGGAAGCAAGTTTCACCATGGACTACCAACTTTTCAATGGTCATGTCCTGAGATTTGTGGAGATTGATGACGTAAGTTGATGTTAAGGACAACTGATTCCTGTTAACTGTTTTTTTTTGTTTTGTTTTTCAACAGGATCATAAATAGGTTTAATTTAAAAAAGGGAAAAAAATCTCTTTTACAATACAACTCAAAACCATCCAAATGTAGTATGTCATAAATACGGATGGCCTATGTTGGATATTGTTTATAGAGAAAGTCATTGATATAGATTGCCTATCTTCGGAATTGTTAATGGCGAAAACAATTGATCCGGATGTCCTGGGAATTGTTTATGTATACAGATGGCCGAAGAATGTCGCTGATCCGGATGGCCTTTTCTTTGGGGGGATTGTTTATATAGAAAGTCATTGTTACGGATGGCCTATTTTGGGGATTGTTTATATAGAAAGTCATTGTTACGAATGGCCTATTGTGGGGATTGTTTATATAGAAAGTCATTGTTACGGATGGCCTATTTTGGGGATTGTTTATATAGAAAGTCATTGTTACGGATGGCCTATTTTGGGGATTGTTTATATAGAAAGTCATTATTACGGATGGCCTCTTGTGGGGATTGTTTATATAGAAAGTCATTGCTACGGATGACCTATGGTGGGGATTGTTTATATAGAAAGTCAATATTACGGATGGCCTATTGTGGGGATTGTTTATATAGAAAGTCACCGTTACGGATGACCTATTTTGGGGATTGTTTATAACGAAAGTCATTGTTACGGATGGCCTATTTTGGGGATTGTTTCTATAGAAAGTCATTGTTACGGATGACCTATTTTGGGGATTGTATATATAGAAAGTCATTATTACGGATGGCCTATTGTTGGGATTGTTTATATAGAAAGTCACCGTTACGGATGACCTATTTTGGGGATTGTTTATATAGAAAGTCATTGTTACGGATGGCCTATTTTGGGGATTGTTTATATAGAAAGTCACTGTTACGGACGACCTATTTTGGGGATTGTTTATGTAGAAAGTCATTGTTACGGATTGCCTTATCAGAGCGATGTATAAAACAACGTAACAAACATTCAAACTAATGAGCACCAAACACACCCAGCTCGAGACCACACAAATAAATTGAATAGTTTGCAATGAAATCAGCATATTTTACCTCCTCGTGTACGTTTTTACCTATAATATGTTAACCATCTCGTCACAAGACTAATCTTCTACTGGTTGTGTTATAATATGTAGGTGACTGTGTAGTCATCGAATTGTCACACTCTAATTTTCTACTGGTTGTGTTATAAGATGAAGGTGACCGTGTAGTCATCGGAACGTCACACTCTAATCTTCTACTTGTTGTGTTATAAGATGTAGGTGACTGTGTAGTCATCGAATTGTCACACTCTAATTTTCTACTGGTTGTGTTATAAGATGAAGGTGACCGTGTAGTCACCGAAATGTCACATTCTAATTTTCTACTTGCTGTATTATAAGAACTGTGTAGGTGTCACACTAATTTTCTACTGTTGTGTTAGTCATCGGAACGACACATTCTAATCTTCTACTTGTTGTGTTATAAGATGAAGGTGACCGTGTAGTCATCGAATTGTCACACTCTAATTTTCTACTTGTTGTGTTATAAGATGAAGGTGACCGTGTAGTCATCGAATTGTCACATTCTAATTTTCTACTTGTTGTGTTATAAGATGAAGGTGACCGTGTAGTCATCGAATTGTCACACTCTAATTTTCTACTTGCTGTGTTATAAGAACTGTAAGGTGACCGTGTAGTCATCGGAACGACACATTCTAATTTTCTACTTGTTGTGTTATAAGATGAAGGTGACCGTGTAGTCATCGAATTGTCACACTTGTTGTGTTATCTAATCTTCTACTTGTTGTGTTATAAGATGAAGGTGACCGTGTAGTCACCGAAATGTCACATTCTAATTTTCTACTGGTTGTGTTATAAGAACTGTAAGGTGACTGTGTAGTCATCGGAACGACACACTCTAATTTTCTACTTGTTGTGTTATAAGATGAAGGTGACCGTGTAGTCATCGGAGCGTCACATTCTAATGTTCTATGGTTGTGTTACAACGAAAATGAATTCTTTATAACAGGATTGTTTCAAATTTTAAAAAAATGATTTCAGTTGAAGAGAAATCCGAACCTCGAACTTTCCGGGATTTTATTGGTGTGTGGGTGAGGTGTTACACATTAGTCGCCTCCAGAAAGTTGTCCATATCAATTACATATTATCTTATATTACAACTAAAGTAAAATGAATGATAACATATTTAATGTTATATAGATAAATGATGACATAAACAGCATATACGGCTGTATTAGCTGTTATTGAACGTTTACAAATGGGATGACAATAAATTTTAAATAAACGAACGTAAATATATATCATATGTCATATTAAACATATTATAAGGATAATTAAATGACAATAATATTTTGAAAGACACTGGTCATCACATTATATACATAAACTGCGGTCTGTGGTTCTCAAGTGTGTAAAGATCTAGACGTCAAGTTAGTGATGCTAGGGGCCTTAAGTGTGGAAATCTAGGTGTGAAGTTAGTGATGCTAGGGGCCTTAAATGTGGAAATCTAGGTGTGAAGTTAGTGATGCTAGGGGCCTTAAGTGTGGAAATCTAGGTGTGAAGTTAGTGATGCTAGGGGCCTTAAGTGTGGAAATCTAGGTGTGAAGTTAGTGATGCTAGGGGCCTTAAGTGTGGAAATCTAGGTGTGAAGTTAGTGATGCTAGGGGCCTTAAATGTGGAAATCTAGTGATGCTAGGGGCCTTAAATGTGTAAATCTAGGTGTGAAGTTAGTGATGCTAGGGGCCTTAAATGTGGAAATCTAGGTGTGAAGTTAGTGATGCTAGGGGCCTTAAATGTGGAAATCTAGGTGTGAAGTTAGTGATGCTAGGGGCCTTAAATGTGTAAATCTAGGTGTGAAGTTAGTGATGCTAGGGGCCTTAAATGTGTAAATCTAGGTGTGAAGTTAGTGATGCTAGGGGCCTTAAATGTGGAAATCTAGGTGTGAAGTTAGTGATGCTAGGGGCCTTAAATGTGGAAATCTAGGTGTGAAGTTAGTGATGCTAGGGGCCTTAAGTGTGGAAATCTAGGTGTGAAGTTAGTGATGCTAGGGGCCTTAAATGTGGAAATCTAGGTGTGAAGTTAGTGATGCTAGGGGCCTTAAGTGTGGAAATCTAGGTGTGAAGTTAGTGATGCTAGGGGCCTTAAATGTGTAAATCTAGGTGTGAAGTTAGTGATGCTAGGGGCCTTAAATGTGGAAATCTAGGTGTGAAGTTAGTGATGCTAGGGGCCTTAAATGTGTAAATCTAGGTGTGAAGTTAGTGATGCTAGGGGCCTTAAGTGTGGAAATCTAGGTGTGAAGTTAGTGATGCTAGGGGCCTTAAGTGTGGAAATCTAGGTGTGAAGTTAGTGATGCTAGGGGCCTTAAGTGTGGAAATCTAGGTGTGAAGTTAGTGATGCTAGGGGCCTTAAGTGTGGAAATCTAGGTGTGAAGTTAGTGATGCTAGGGGCCTTAAATGTGGAATTCTAGATGTGAAGTTAGTGATGCTAGGGGCCTTAAGTGATGCTAGGGGCCTTAAATGTGGAATTCTAGATGTGAAGTTAGTGATGCTAGGGGCCTTAAGTGTGAAAATCTAGGTGTGAAGTTAGTGATGCTAGGGGCCTTAAATGTGTAAATCTAGGTGTGAAGTTAGTGATGCTAGGGGCCTTAAGTGTGGAAATCTAGGTGTGAAGTTAGTGATGCTAGGGGCCTTAAGTGTGGAAATCTAGGTGTCAAGTTAGTGATGCTAGGGGCCTTAAGTGTGGAAATCTAGGTGTGAAGTTAGTGATGCTAGGGGCCTTAAATGTGGAAATGGTGTGAAGTTAGTGATGCTAGGTGCCTTAAATGTGGAAATCTAGATGTGATGCTAGGGGCCTTAAGTGTGGAAATCTAGGTGTGAAGTTAGTGATGCTAGGGGCCTTAAGTGTGGAAATGTAGGTGTGAAGTTAGTGATGCTAGGGTCCTTAAGTGTGGAAATCTAGGTGTGAAGTTAGTGATGCTAGGGGCCTTAAGTGTGGAAATCTAGGTGTCATGTTAGTGATTTTATTTACCGTGTAACGTTAAGGTTTATATGACGATAATAAAAATTGATCAAGTATATATATGCATGATTAGCTTGTAATTCGCGTGTTCAGTAATGTAGACGTTAAAGCCATATATTATCTAAAAATATGTTTGTATTATTTATGTTACAGTTTCATTTTCATCACATTGATGAAAATCCTGTTGATATATCATAATTCATTTGCATGTACATTTCCGCCTTTTAACTCCTGTGCGATTCGAGCGCACGTCGGCATTGTAACCCGTGCTCATCTTGCGATTCGTGCGCATGTCAACCTTGTAAGTCGTGTGCATACTCTTCTTGCAATTCATATGCACGACGACATTGTAACCCGTGTACATGCTCATCTTGCAATTCGTGCGCATATCCACTTTGTAAGTCGTGTGCATACTCTCCTTGCAATTCGTGTGCACGACGACCTTGTAACCCGTGCACATGCTCATCTTGCAATTCGTGTGCATGTCCACCTTGTAAGTCGTGTAATACTCTCCTTGCAATTTGTGCGCATGTCCACCTTGTAACCCGTGCACATGCCAATCTTGCAATTCGTTCGCACGACGACCTTGTAGCTCATGTGCATGCTCATTTTGCGATTCGTGCGCATATCCACCTTGTAACTCATGTACATGCCCACCTACCGACTCGTGCGCACGTCCACCTTTTAACTCGTGTGCACGAACCACCTTCAATTCGTGCGCATGTCCATCTTGTAACTCGAGCGTATGCTCACTTGGCGATCCGTGCACATGTCAACCTTGTAACTCGTGTGCATGCTCACCTTGTGATTCATGCGCACGTCGCCCTTGTAACTTATTTGCATGCTTATTTTGTGATTCGTGCGCATGTCCACCTTTTAATTCGTGTGCATGCTGACCTTGCGATTTTTGCGCATGTCAATCTTGAAACTTGTTTGCATGCCCACCTTGTGACTCGTGCGCACGTCCATCTTGTAACTCGTTTGGAAGCTGACTTTGCGATTCTGGCGCATGTCCAACTTGTAACTCTTGTGCATACTCACCTTGCAATTCGTGCCCATGTCCAACTTTTAACTCATGTACATGCTCACCTTGCAATTTTGCGCATGTCAATCTTGAAACTTGTTTGCATGCCCACCTTGTGACTCGTGCGCATGTCCACCTTGTAACTCTTGTGCATACTCACCTTGCAATTCGTGCCCATGTCCAACTTTTAACTCATGTACATGCTCACCTTGCAATTCGTGCTCATGTCCACCTTTTAACTCATATGCATGCTCACCTTGCGATTTGTGCGCATGTCCACCTTGTTACTCTTGTGCATTCTCACCTTGCGATTCGTACGCATGTCCATCTTGTAACTCTTGTGCATGGTCACTTTGTGATTCGTGCGCATGTCCACCTTGTAACTCTTGTGCATGCCCAACCTGCAATTCGAGCGCATGTCCACCTCGTATGTTATCTGCAAGCTCACTTTGCGATTCGTGCGCATGTCCACCTTGAAACTCTTGTGTATGCTCACCTTGCGATTCGTGCGCATGTCCACCTTGTAACTCGTGTGCATACTCACTTTGTGATTCGTGCGCATATCCACCTTGAAACTCTTGTGTATGCTCACCTTGTGATTCGTGAACATGTCCACCTTGTAACTGTTGTGTATGCTCACCTTCCGATTCGTGCGCATGTCCACCTTGTAACTCGTGTGCATGCTCACTTTGTGATTTGTGCGCATGTCCACCTTGTAACTCGTGCGCATGTCCACCTTTTAACTCGTGTGCATGCTCACCTTGCGATTCGTGCGCATGTCCACCTTTTAACTCATGTACATGCTCACTTTGTGATTCGTGCGCATGTCCACCTTGTAACTCTTGTGCATGCTCACTTTGTGATAAGTGCGCATGTCCACCTTGTAACTCTTGTGCATGCTCACTTTGTGATTCGTGCGCATGTCCATCTTGTAACTCTTGTGCATGCTCACTTTGTGATTCGTGCGCATGTCCATCTTGTAACTCTTGTGTATGCTCACTTTGTGATTCGTGCGCATGTCCACCTTGTAACTCGTGTGCATGCTCACGTTGCATTCCGTGCGCATTTCCACCTTGTAACTCGTGTGCATGCTCACTTTGTGATTTGTGCGCATGTCCACCTTGTAACTCTTGTGCATGCCCACGTTGCATTTCGTGCGCATGTCCACCTTGTAACTCGTGTGCATGCTCACTTTGTGATTCGCGCGCATGTCCACCTTGTAACTCCTGAACATGTTCACATTCTAATTCTTCTGTTTGCGGATTTTCATTCTCTTCATTCTGAAAAACTCTGACATAGTGTGCCATACTGAGTCTAAGACTTGGTTGTTGGGGCATGAATGGAAAAAGTTGTCCATCTTCAGTATTCCTGTAAGACCACCAGCTTCCCTGTGGTACACCATCAGCAGAAAACCGTCCATTTGGTACAAATACACGGGACGTCAAATGATGAATTCCTGGTGAACTTCCCTCAACGACGTACGTAACTGCTGCCAAGTAGTATCTGTAAAAACGCGATGTCAAACCTACGTGATGTGTGTTATGTAGAAATAATGATTTTTCATAAAATATTTACAATTTAATTGTTTATTTACTTATTATAGTATCCCTTTTGTTTAACGATTTTGATAAAACAGAGAACTGTCGATATTATCTACTATATATTATATATCTTACTGTGTAAATGAAACTCAGTACTAAGTATCCACGTCATAAGCAGTCGAGACAGGAAGTAAGCTTGTCGCAAGAAGGAGTCTAGACAGGAAGTAAGCTTGTCGCAAGGAGGAGTCTAGACAGGAAGTAGGCTTGTCGCAAGGAGGAGTCTAGACTGGAAGTAGGCTTGTCACAAGGAGGAGTCTAGACAGGAAGTAAGCTTGTCGCAAGGAGGAGTCTAGACAGGAAGTAGGCTTGTCACAAGGAGGAGTCTAGACAGGAAGTAGGCTTGTCACAAGGAGGAGTCTAGACAGGAAGTAGGCATGTCACAAGGAGGAGTCTAGATAGGAAGTACGCTTGTCACAAGGAGGAGTCTAAATATGAAGTAAGCTGGTAACAACAAGGAGTCAAGACAGGAAGTAAGCATGTCACAACGAGGAATCTAGATAGGAAGTACGCTTGTCACAAGTAGGAGTCTAGACAGGAAGTAAGGTTGTCGCAAGTAGGAGTCAAAACAGGGTGTAAGCTTGTCACAGGGAGGAGTCGAGATAGTAAGTACGTTTGTCACAAATAGGAATATACGTTGTAAGTATGCTTGTCACAATAAGGAGTCTAAATAGGAAGTAAGCTTATCATAATAAGGATCTAGATAGTAAGTAAGCTTGTCACCAGTAGGAGTGTAGAAAGTAAGTAAGCTTGTCACCAGTAGGAGTGTAGAAAGTAAGTAAGCTTGTCACCAGTAGGAGTGTAGAAAGTAAGTAAGCTTGTCACCAGTAGGAGTGTAGAAAGTAAGTAAGCTTGTCACGTTTAGTAATCTAGAAAGTAAGTAAGTTTGTCACGATTAGTAATCTAGAAAGTAAGTAAGCTTGTCACGATTAGTACACTGAGTTTATGTCATAGGTAATGAAATAAATAACCAACTTACCTGGAATTAGCAATTCTTATGGGTGCATTGGTGAGATCTCTGTGCATATTGAAGCTGGAAAAATACTCTAAAGGTATAGAAAGGAAGACTGGAGATCTCTCGAAGTGAATCGACCGCCTAGATGACAGAAACAAGACGAATTATAACGTATTTAATACTAAACATTTAAACATGTCAGGGAAATGGTCATGTTTCCTACCATTTTCACTTCGTCAATGACGTATTTATGAAATCATTTCCATGATAAACTCATTCAGATTAATCAGTGAGATTTCCCCTGTTTTACGTATGTATATATCCTATATCTTCACATGCTCTGTCATCTGGTATCTCATTGTCCTTAGTCTTTGAGACATAAACACTGCATTTTAGATTTAAAATTAAATAAATAGAGCTCCATTGATCATTATAATTTCTCCTTGGTAAACACTGCCTTTGTAATATCTATAAAACAAACGAGTCCATTTAGAACTACAAATGCACATCATTTAATAACGTTTGTTATAACAACAAGTCCATGATTAAGACTGTGATGACGTATATAAAGCTTAGAAGACTTGAGGAATTACCTATATCTGTAGACATATGATGGTCCACAGACATCAGATGATACATTTGTTAAAACTGGACGTGATTCCTCAGGAGAAATATCTTGAAAGCAAAGCCCAAATTGACACACATATATAACAGTGTCCTTACCTCGCCTCTCTCTCTCTCTCTCTCTCTCTCTCTCTCTCTCTCTCTCTAGTAGACAGATAAATGGATGGAGAGAGAGAGAGAGAGAGAGAGAGAGAGAGAGAGAGAGAGAGAGAGAAGGAAATCAATCAAAGTGATTTAAGCAAAGACGATACACACATACATATATATATATATACTGGATCCTACCCAACAGGAACATTATAATATCTTTACCCTCCCTGTCCCTCATAGGCTTCAACTGCTTCAGCCATGTCTCGCCAGGGGCTGCAAGAAAATAGTAGTCATGAATGCACTCGAAATCTGTAAAGTGTTCAATTAAATTGGCATTGAAGTTGATATTTTTGATTGTGAATTGATGGAAACCTGCTGTACTGATGTAATGTTTCAAACGAATGTTTTTCTATAATGAAGTCTAAAGTATAATACATTACACTCCTTATAAAGCATGACGTTCTGTGTTCAACGGAGGCATGTGATATTTAGGATCAACTCTACATTATCAGTTAACCGTTGTGATCGTTGTCTCTATAATTGCTATGTGTGTCTGTAAACATGTGTACCTTCCGTCGTCTCTTCTCCCATTCAGATTTACATGCTGGACTGGTATTCTCACACCATTGGCACTGACGATCACGTGACTAAGTTCAGATTCCAATATCTTCAAAATACGATCAGCTTCACTTGAACGCATGTCATGTTCTCCACAGAGCTTCTGCTTTGCCTCCGATAGTTTACCTTCATGCCATAGCTGATAAGACTTATAAAGATTCTGAAATTAAATTGAAAAAAGTAACGAACAGGTGTAACTGCAATTGATGGTAGGTGTAACTTATTGACGGTAAGTGTATCTATTATTGAAGGTAAGTGTAACTTCGCTTGACGACAAGTGTAACTGCAATTAACACCTAACTGATGGCAGGTGTAACTGTAATTGACTGTAGGTGTATCTAACTGACGATATGTGTAACTATGATTAACAGAAGGTGTAACTAACTGATGGGAGGTATAACTAACTGACGATAGGTGTAACTGTAATTAACAGAAGGTGTAACTAACTGATGGGAGGTGTAACTAACTGACGATAGGTGTAACTGTAATTAACAGTAGGTGTAACTGACTGATGGTAGGTGTAACTGATTGATAGTATGTGTAACTAACTGATAGTAGGTGTAACTAACTGACGGTAGGTGTTACTTTTTGACGGTAGGTTTAACTAACTGATGGTATGTGTTACTGTCTGATGGTAGGTGTAACTGACTGATGGTATGTGTTACTGACTGATGGTAGGTGTAACTAACTGATGTTAGGTGTAACTAACTGACGGTATGTGTAACTAACTGATGTTAGGTGTAACTGACTGACAATAGGTGTAACTGACTGATGGTATGTGTAACTAACTGATGGTAGGTGTATCTTATTGACAGTAGGTTTAACTAAATGATGGTATGTGTTACTGACTGATGGTAGGTGTAACTGACTGATGGTAGGTGTAACTGACTGATGGTATGTGTTACTGACTGATGGTAGGTGTAACTGACTGATGGGAGGTGTAACTAACAGATGGGAGGTGTAACTAACTGACGATAGGTGTAACTGTAATTAACAGTAGGTGTAACTGACTGATGGTAGGTGTAACTGACTGATGGTATGTGTTACTGACTGATGGGAGGTGTAACTAACTGATGGTAGGTGTAACTAACTGACGATAGGTGTAACTGTAATTAACAGTAGGTGTAACTGACTGATGGTAGGTGTAACTGACTGATGGTAGGTGTAACTAACAGATGGGAGGTGTAAGTGACTGATGGGAGGTGTATCTTATTGACAGTAGGTTTAACTAAATGATGGTATGTGTTACTGACTGATGGTAGGTGTAACTGACTGATGGTAGGTGTAACTGACTGATGGTATGTGTTACTGACTGATGGTAGGTGTAACTGACTGATGGGAGGTGTAACTAACAGATGGGAGGTGTAACTAACTGACGATAGGTGTAACTGTAATTAACAGTAGGTGTAACTGACTGATGGTAGGTGTAACTAACTGATGGTAGGTGTAACTAACAGATGGGAGGTGTAAGTGACTGATGGGAGGTGTAACTGACTGATGGGAGGTGTAACTGACTGATGGTAGGTGTAACCAACTGATGGGAGGTGTAACTAACTGACGATAGGTGTAACTGACTGACGGTAGGTGTAACTAACTGACGGTAGGTGTAACTAACTGATAGTAGGTGTAACTGACTGATGGTAGGTGTAACTGACTGACGGTATGTGTAACTAATTGATGTTAGGTGTAACTGACTGACAATAGGTGTAACTGACTAATGGTATGTGTAACTAACTGATAGTAGGTGTAACTAACTGACGGTAGGTGTTACTTTTTGACAGTAGGTTTAACTAACTGATGGTATGTGTTACTGTCTGATGGTAGGTGTAATTGACTGATGGTATGTGTTACTGACTGATGGAAGGTGTAACTAACTGATGGTAGGTGTAACTAACTGACGGTATGTGTAACTAACTGATGTTAGGTGTAACTGACTGACAATAGGTGTAACTGACTGATGGTATGTGTAACTAACTGATGGTAGGTGTATCTTATTGACAGTAGGTTTAACTAACTGATGGTATGTGTTACTGACTGATGGTAGGTGTAACTGACTGATGGTATGTGTTACTGACTGATGGTATGTGTTACTGACTGATGGTAGGTGTAACTGACTGATGGTATGTGTAACTAACTGATGTTAGGTGTAACTGACTGACAATAGGTGTAACTGAATTATGGTAGGTGTAACTGACTGATGGTAGGTGTAACTAACAGATGGGAGGTGTAACTGACTGATGGGAGGTGTAAGTGACTGATGGGAGGTGTAACTGACTGATGGTAGGTGTAACTGACTGATGGTAGGTGTAACTGACTGATGGGAGGTGGAGCTAACTGACGATAGGTATAACTGACTGATGGTAGGTGTAACTAACTGACGGTAGGTGTAACTAACTGACGGTAGGTGTAACTAACTGATAGTAGGTGTAACTAACTGATGGTAGGTGTAACTAACTGATAGTAGGTGTAACTAACTGATGGTAATTGTAACTAACTGATAGTAGGTGTAACTAACTGACGGTAGGTGTAACTGACTGATGGTAGGTGTTACTTTTTGACGGTAGGTGTTACTGACTGACGGTAGGTTTATTTTACTGACAATAATAGGCTTAAACATAACAAATTATTTTTATAACAGAACAAGCAAATTGGTAAATCAGAGAAGTTCTTGCTGTTAATGTTTTCGAGGATGGAGTAAGCTTGCGGAAAAGAGATATATAGAAAAGTTACTTATAAATGATAAAGAAAACCCATGTCTGTTTCATTACTTCCGTGAAAAAAGCGTCCCTTTTTAACAGACCTTTGGCAAAACCGTGAAATGTTTATACGTCAAAAACAAACAGTATATAATCTACATTCTGAGATAGAGTGGGAGAGATTTATGGAAGGCGGAATATTACATTTCCTTGGAACTTACCATAAACAGTGGGTTTTCGTCCTTGGCAAGACGTTCTACCTGACGTCGTAAGTAAGGGTTGTTGTCTAGTTGTATAAACACCATATTCAGCCAGTTATCAAGGCCACACGTATTAATTGTGCCGTTACCGCCAGGACATACACCTAGAGGGAAACAGAGTGTGGCATGATCCGCTATAATCCTGTTACTAGTGACACAAAAATGTTCGTTTTATATACAAATGATACTTTATTTAGTAAGTTAGCATTGTTCGAGTTTACGACGAATTTAACAATATATACATATTGGATTATTTGTCGTTTGTTAATTATATAGCTGTGAGAATATACAACACTAAAGTATAGAATCGATACGTCATATTTATGTCAAAGTATCTTATATCGAACACATCGTTTCCCTGGAATACCAATTGGGGTTGGACTAAATCGTTATGCGTTGAAGTAGATGCGAAAAAAGTGTGTTATCACAATAGAAAAAACAAAGCATACCAGAATATATGACTGCCCTCGCGCGCGACAAGTTGTACTAAATGCTAGGTGTAAAGTGATTTTGGTTGTTCTATGAGCCGGACTGTCCATGACAACTACATGTTGATTTACAAAAGTGAATAATACCTTCATGACATGACAACTCATTAAGCTGTTTCATGTTGATTTACAAAAGTGAATAATACCTTCATGACTAACTTATATATTGGCACTACAAAGTCACATAATGCCTTAAACTGCATCATTAAGCTGTTTCATACTTCTAGGACTCGTCACTGGATATATTGGCACTACAAAGTCACATAATGCCTTAAACTGCATCATTAAGCTGTTTCATCCTTCTAGGACTCGTCACTGGATATAATGGCCTAAATTGTTAACCCTAAAATTTGAAGTTTACAAGGTGTGGAGTCATTTTTATGACGTACTGTAAAACAGAATCATTCCTTACCTTGAATAGTCTCTTCTTGTGGATCGGATGACCTGGTTTCCTCATTGTATCCTGAATTGTTATCCCCCGAGAGTCTCAGAATGTGGTAATGGCCATCACTCATCGTGACTTGGTTTCTGTCTGACGTTCCCTGTGTGGAGGTAGATACCATGCCGAGGTTTCCGACTACATCACATTGGTATTGATGTGATTGTCCGCAAACATACAGTCCTGTTGAAGCATGCCTCTGTTGTGTTTCCTCAAACACTTGAGCGTTATTGTAATTATCATCGGCATGATGAATATTAATGAAATATAATGCATATGCAAAAAGAAAAAAATATACCAAGATATTATGTAAAAAACGTGCACCGCTGTCCCTCCGCTCTCTGTCGCTGATAGTGTGACCTTCACATACACCATTGTCCTTCTGCTCTCTGTCACTGATAGTGTGACCTTCACATACACCATTGTCCTTCTGCTCTCTGTCGCTGATAGTGTGACCTTCACATACACCATTGTCCTTCTGCTCTCTGTCACTGATAGTGTGACCTTCACATACACCATTGTCCTTCTGCTCTCTGTCGCTGATAGTGTGACCTTCACGTGCACCATTGTCCTTCTGCTCTCTGTCGCTGATAGTGTGACCTTCACATACACCATTGTCCTTCTGCTCTCTGTCACTGATATTGTGACCTTCACATACACCATTGTCCTTCTGCTCTCTGTCACTGATAGTGTGACCTTCACATACACCATTGTCCTTCTGCTCTCTGTCGCTGATACTGTTACATTCACATACACCATTGTCCTTCTGCTCTCTGTCGCTGATAGTGTGACCTTCACATACACCATTGTCCTTCTGCTCTCTGTCGCTGATAGTGTGACCTTCACATACACCATTGTCCTTCTGCTCTCTGTCGCTGATAGTGTAACCTTCACGTGCACCATTGTCCTTCTGCTCTCTGTCGCTGATATTGTGACCTTCACGTGCACCGTTGTCCTTCTGCTCTCTGTCACTGATTTTAACTTTATCTTTTGTTTCCGTCCCTTGCACGCCGACTATTATAAAACCCTCTTCTGAAATTTCATCAGATCCGTCGTCAGTTTTGTCCTTACTTTGTTCTTGATCCGTTATGTCCTTACTTTGCTCTGTCATCGGTGTCTCCTTACTGTTGTTTCCCTCCGCCATGATTCAATACTGGAAATGATTTGACAACTTTTGCATAACTGCGAGAAAACAACCTTTTAAAACTGGTCACTACTGTCAGATAGATCTCAGTAAAAACTAGGAAGTAGAAAGAAAATCACTCAGGTAGTATTCCAATCATGTGAATGATATTCTACATAGCATTCACTTTAAACATAACGATATTGTACATGTCGAAAAGTATGCTCTACATTTCTCCCTCCAAACTCGAATTTTACGTACAACCCACTAGACGAACTCCTATCACAACTGTCTCCCCTGTTCATACTTTTGGATGAATTCAATGGTCATTACAACCGTTGGGGTTCACCGGAATCTAATGACAGAAGAACAAAAAATTGAAAACATTATATCGGAAAATAACCTTTGTTTTCACAATAATGAATCTCTATTGTCATCCCTCTTCCGGAACATTCTCGCACCTTGCTTTAACATTATGTCACCTATCGTTGTTTCTCGATTTCGAATGGACGGTGCATGGCGATCTCTGTGGAAGCGACCACTTTCCAATATTTCTAAGGACTGTGGATCCACAGAGCATGTACCCCATTGGAAATTATATAAAACAGATTGGAGTAAATTTGAACATCTCGGTATCAAATTTCTCAACACCATTTATTTCCTGAATTTAGAAGATCCGATAGAATAATTTGCTACCGGACTTCTTGAGGTAACCGAAGAATGTATACCATAGTCCTATAGAAAACACAAGAAAAAACCTTGGATAAATGAAGGTGCATAGGATGTGATGAGCCATTCACCAATAAACATTGCATTGATCTTCTGGTTACTCGAGAAACTTTTTATCATAACGTTACAAGTTTAAAGACCCTTTTTGAAACTGTTGAGATTTATAAAATTTTAGGTTATCTGAAAAATGCTCGTTTAATTTTTTGTGATAATATAACCATTTAAGATTTTTAGTGTTTGTCTTTTACCTTTTAGTTTGTTTGATGTAATTTCCTTTTTAGATCGCTGTGTGTTTTACCGGTTGATGGTCCTAATGACCTTTTATGTGTTGACGAGCCGTTAAGAATGTAATAATAATAGTTTGAAATTTGTATTCCGTTCCAATTTATCAATTTAAGTCTGTATAATGGGTTGTATAAACAAATAAACGTCGAAATTTTCGTGTTGTTTTTCTAGTAAAAATTATAAAATTCTCCATGATATGAGGCATTGTTAGTGAAAATCAAAACACAAACGCTCAAAGGACATTAGTATCGTCAAAGAAATGATATGTTTAGAGGAAACGGTTCAATTGCTGACTTAATATTGATAAACAAAACATTTTATTATTTCTACTCCAAAATATATCAATCCATTTGAAGTTTCAGAATCGTGACGTTCTTCTTCACAAGGAAATTATTATCACTTGAAAGTAATACTTTTGTTGGAGGCGTCGACCTTAATATTTACAAGAATCATTGTAGATATAAAAAAAATAAACAAACTGCTTGTTTACAGCTGAATTTCCTGTTATGGTTACGCCGTACCTACAATTTCATACTGAATATGTCTGAAAAGAAATCCCGAATGCGTCGGATACCATTTCAGTGGCTGGGCTATAGACGACACCAGCAGCAACAAGCAAAGGAAAAGTGACACTATCAACAAATTTGCAAGTGATGGTACGACAGACAAACGGATAAACGAGGAGCCAAAACCTATACCAGTTCACTGCTCTTCATCAGTGCCGAAAATTTCTCCACTAGAAAAATCTACAACCGATAATACCAGGATTGAACAGACAAATGATACACCAAAACCAATACAAGTCCACTGCCCTTCATCAGTATGTAACATACAGCGCGAACAGTTTGGTGGATTTAAACCTGTGAATCGTAGTAGAGTCCAAAGATTCTACGTGCATGGTATCAATAAGGCCACTTCGTCAGAGGAGCTGATGCGACAATACCTCGAGCGAAAAAATGTCAAAGTTACTTTTCTTCGATATTTCGAAAGGGACTACAAACGAACAGCCTCGGCACAACTAAACGTGGTAGATGACGGCAAATGTTTTGTTGGAAACCGGTCTTTCTGGCCAGAAGGCATATATGTACGCCCGTGGCTACCTCGCGAAGTATTTCTAACTGAGAATGGGCGTGGCTGAAAAACTGAACATTATGTGTTGGAACATCGAGGGGATAATGGCTGGCACGCCGTATCTTCTTAATTGTCTCAATACACACAGCATTGATATATGCGGTGTCTCCGAACACTGGTTGAGAGAATATAGCATGTCCTTTTTTGATACTTTTAAAAGTAGCGGTTACTCTTATATAGCAAAACCAGTCTATGAAATTGACCCACTACGTTACAGATGTAGTATTAGAGGTGGTGTTGGTATTCTGTACAAAGACAAATCGCTAATTGTTCAAGAAATCCCCGTGGATAGTCCGAGAGTTATTGGAAGTGAGATTCAAACTCAGAGTGGGGAGCATATATATTGTTTTCTGGCTTATATGCCAGCCTCCTCGAGACCTATTGAAATGTTCACTGACCACATAGACCTATTAGAATCGCTTATCTCTGTTTATTCGGAACAAGGACTAGTGATAGTTATAGGTGACTTAAATGTTAAAATTAAGGGTCCCCGGTACCAATTTAAAGACGACGAGAGATCCACAATTTTCCGATCATTTTTAGATAGAATGAACCTACTGTCTGCCAACGTACAATCAGACTGCAAGGGACCTGGTTATACATTTTGGCCTCAGACGGGTAACTGTACTTGTATTGACCATGTTCTTGTCCAGTCAAATAAGATTGACTTAGTTGATTCATGTGAAGTACTAGATGATGAAGCTATGAATGTGTCTGAGCACAGCCCTATTGTATGTTCTATAAAGGTCTCACCGTTGCTATATCGGTGTAATGCATCAAATACATCAAATTTCGTGAAATATAACTGGAAAAAAGTCCTGCATAACGGTAATATTAATAATTATATGCTGGAGTTGGGAAATAATTTAAAGTTAATAGAATTGCCTGCCGGACAAATGTCTAACGAATGCATAGACCAGTTCTCCAAAGATATTGTTTCAGCTATATTGCAATCCTCCAACTCTACCTTGCCTATAAAAAAGTACAAAAGCTATTTAAAACCATATTGGTCTAAAGAATTGTCAGAAATGCACACTTCGGTGCAAATTAAAAGGCAAAAATGGCTAAATGAAGGAAAACCTAGAAATTTCTCTCATAGTTTTCTGCAGTATAAAGAGAGCAAAACTTCTTTCAGAAGAAAACTTCGTGATGCATTTAATAGGTATATGTCTGAACAATTTAATGAAATAGAAAAATCCAGTGAACTTGACCAGAATTTATTCTGGCATTTATACAAAGGTAAATCTTGTAAAAGCAAAACACTTCAGACTGAAATGAAATACAACAATGTAATTTTACAAGACCCCAAAAATATCGTCGAAGCGTGGGCGACACATTTCGAAAATTTGTTCCATGATAAACCGAATGAAGAATTGGACAACACGTTCCAAAGAGAAATCATAACCCGCGTGAACGAAATTGAAAAGAAAGTTCATAATGAGGTAGACATATACCTGAACGAATGCATTACCACTTCAGAAATTGCCTTGGTGTCTAGAGGTCTCAAATCTAAAAAAGCAGGAGGGTGGGACGGTATAGTATACGAACACATTAAACATGGTGGAACAGTACTTTTTGAATATATCGCCACCTTATTTAATAATGTCATAAAAAACGAATACATTCCAAAAGACTGGAAAAAAGGCATTATTATAACATTGTATAAAGGTCAAGGTAAAAAGAAAGAAGACCCCAACAGCTACAGGGGGATCACATTATTACCTGTATTTTTTAAAATGTTTGAAATGGTTTTAGCACAAAGAATCCAACGAGTTTTAAATTCCCGTGTATTTCCAAATAGACAACAGTCTGCCTATCAAAAAGATTTGTGTAGTCTATGCACATCATTCAGTCTTCAAGAATGTATAAGTCACAATATTGAATATGGTTCCAACGTCCATGTTGCTTTCTTAGATAGTAACAAAGCGTTCGACACTGTGTGGCACGCTGGACTATTGTACAAAATTTATGAATTAGGATTAAATGCGAAGACGTGGATTTTACTAAAATGTATGTATACAAATGTTGAAAGTTGTGTTTTATTCAATGGGTTAAAATCCTCCATGCTCAAAATGGAACGTGGAATATTACAGGGAGGGGCATTGTCTGCCAAAATGTACCTAGTATTTATTAACGATTTACTAAATGAAATAGAGAATTCTGGCCTAGGAGCAGTAATTGTTGATTTAAATGTTAATGTTCCTACTCAAGCAGACGACATCTGTTTGGTCAGTACGAGTCTTAGAAGTCTTCAGAAAATGATATCAATAAGTGAAAATTATAGTAAAAGATGGCTTTTTCATTCTCTGCTGTAAAAAGCAAAATTGTTACCTTCACAAACCCAAATAGTAGAACTTGCGCTGTGTATAATGAGCTTTATCTGTACAATTGAATTATACCACAGACTGATGGCATTACACATGTTGGTATCTTATTAAACTGTAAACAGAACTCATTCGAGAGAACAGCACGTGCATGTAATAAGTTAAGATCGGGTACGATGTCCCTTGTTCGTTCTGGTGCACATCCTTGTGCTCTAAACCCTTTAACAGTGGTGAAGCTTATCAAAATTAAAGTTTATCCATCAGCCTTATACGGATGTGAGCTTTGGAAATTGACAAAAACCGAAATAATAATGCTAGAAAGGGCGCAACATTTTATTGTTAAATCTATTCAAGGGTTTGAAAAGAGAACCAGAACAGATATGTGTACATCTTTACTTGGTTGGACCTCTATCGAAGCATATATAGATATTAGAAAGTTGTTGTTTTTTGGAAGATTGTGTAGATTGAAAACAATGTCTTCTGTTTATAAAGTTTTCATTACCAGACTATTTTTGTTTCGACTAGGTAGACCATACCAGATCGGTTTCATCCCAGACATAGTCAAAATATTAAAAAAAGTATTCACTGTTTCAAAATCTAGATACTTTTGAAGAAACTGGAATTTTTCGAAAGAAAAGCCATTGGAAAACAACAGTATATAATGCTGTAATGAAATATGAAGAGTACAATCTAAAGGAACGTATGAAGTTTGATGATGATTTTACAAGGTTTAGAGAAATACATAACCAACCCAAACCTAGTATTTTATGGAAGTTAGCACTTCGATTTCCTCAATACAGAAAATATATACATTACATAATGAAAATAGTGGTAACCATTCGTAGCTTGACTACCATGGAATTATGTCACAAATGTGGGTTTCTATATCAAGACCCTATGACACATCTAGTGCTACAGTGTACTTATACTTCCGAGTTGAGGGACCAACTGTGGTGCTGTATAATTAATACCACTGATATACTGTTTAGTGTTTATTTACACTCTCTCCCAGACCTTCAGTTATTACATATATTGATTGGAGGAAATGTAAACTATCAAATTAGTGCAGAAGAGCTGATTGAATTCAGGATAAAATCCTGTATTTGTGTGTTCAAGATGTGTAAACTATATTATAATTAATATATATAATGATAAGGATAACAAATAGTCCATGTACATTTTGTAGGAGTCATGTGACTTAACAATTCATTATAATTTACCTGATTTGTGTCAGAAAATTGTATTTTGAAACTCTTTGGGTATACCTTAAAATACCCCCTTTCGCTTAATTTGCACTTGATATGCCTACTCCTAAAGCATAAAGTGTGTATCTATGTTATTCATATTCTGTAATCATTTATATATGTATCGTATGCTTTGTATATATGTTCAACATTCTTCTGTAATCTTCATCTCTGGAGGCAATAAAGAGAATAATAAAGAGAATAATAGCACTTACCACAATACGTAATGCCTGAAGTTCAGGGCAGGAGAAAGAGTAAAACAAATAAATCCAAATTCATTATATAACAACGTATTACAAGCTATATATAGACTGAAACTCTGACTTCATATTTAGTACAAACGCATTCCGAGAAGTGTATTTATAGAACGAGTTCCTAGTAAAACGTGTCGCCAGTTATACAATGACTCCAAGCATTACTGTTGTTCCACAAACTTATCTAAACAATCTGTGTAGTATGTTGTTTAGTAGTTAATGTACCTGTTACCTTTACATGCATCAGCTTAAAAGTAAATCATCATTACGGTAATTAGATATATGTCGTATGAAGTAAAATTAGTATAATGAACAGCGTCCAACCTACACATCCCTCTACCACTGTAGAAGCAAGCTCTTACCAAAGCTACCTCCATTTACTTTAATTTATGACAGCCATAATCATACGATATCAGTACTTCTATCATAGAAAAGAAACATTGTGTATGGTCAAAAACAGCCGAAGATTTGAGTGTAGTTTTGTACCAAAGAAAGGTTATTGATAAGCCATCGTATGTAAGAAAATAAATCCAACGAACATAATTTATTGTATTGAAGTCTTATTCCACCACTTTCATAACGAATATATTATGTAACTCAATCACTCATCCACGCTTTACTGCACTGACTTACAGATGATGAAAATGTACACAATGACAACATCCACTATTTTTACAACTTACAGCCACTTGATTTCCCCCTTTTATTTGGCACTCCCCCCTCCATCCCCCATCTCTGTCTCTTCCAACGACAATCATAGATATGTTATGCATGTACATATTTATTCCCTTAAAGTTTGGCATCTACTAACTTGTTTTCGGATCCGATTCCTCTGTAGGTGATCCGTTTTGCTTAAGTAATCCAATATAGAAGTTGATTTTTACAGTTATACGCTAACAATAGAGTGAAGAGATGTAAAATCTCGGTACCAGCTGTGTGTCCCTGTCATGACATATTCTACTTTCACTTTCGAGATTTGTGGGTTTTTTTGTACCAATCTACCATAAATCAAGTGCAAGGCCACAGCAACATCAGTGGAAGATTCTGCATAACTAATACTTAATTATCGAAAATTACGTTTTTCTGTGCGTCGTTCGATAACATTTGTATATAAATGTGTATATAACTTTACTTACGAAGATGTCTTTGTAACCCTTATGTACTTTGAGCAGCGTTAAGGTTGACACAATCTACAACTAGAACACAATGTATTTATAGGAAAGGGGAATAATCAACAGAATTAGCTGTACAACATTTTCACACATGGCAACCATCACACACACACACATCGTGTCACACACAAACATACCTCACAACCATCACACATAAACACCCACACACATCTGTCACACACAAACATACCTCACAACCATCACACATAAACACCCCACACACATCTGTCACACACAAACATACCTCAAAACCATCACACATAAACACCCCACACATCTGTCACACACAAACACACCTCACAACCATCACACACAAACACCCACACACATCTATCACACAAAAACACACCCTCAGAATCATTACACACAGACACACACCCTCACAACCATCACACATAAACACCCCACACATCTGTCACACACAAACACACCCTCACAACCATCACACATAAACACCCCACACACATCTGTCACACACAAACACACCTCACAACCATCACACATAAACACCCACACACATCTGTCACACACAAACACACCCTCACAACCATCACACATAAACACCCACACACATCTGTCACACACAAACATACCTCACAACCATCACACATAAACACCCACACACATCTGTCACACACAAACATACCTCACAACCATCACACATAAACACCCACACACATCTGTCACACACAAACATACCTCACAACCATCACACATAAACACCCACACACATCTGTCACACACAAACATACCTCACAACCATCACACATAAACACCCACACACATCTGTCACACACAAACATACCTCACATCCATTACACATAAACACCCCATATATCTGTCACACACAAACATACCTCACAACCATCACACGTAAACACCCCACACACATCTGTCACACACAAACATACCCTCACAATCATCACACATAAACACCCACACACATCTGTCACACACAACCATACCTCACAACCATCACACATAAACACCCACACACATCTGTCACACACAAACATACCTCACAACCATCACACATAAACACCCCACACACATCTGTCACACACAAACATACCTCACAACCATCACACATAAACACCCACACACATCTGTCACACACAAACATACCTCACAACCATCACACATAAACACCCACACACATCTGTCACACACAAACATACCTCACATCCATCACACATAAACACCCCATATATCTGTCACACACAAACATACCTCACAACCATCACACGTAAACACCCCACACACATCTGTCACACACATCTGTCACACACAAACACACCCTCACAACCATCACACATAGACACGCAACACATCTGTCACACACAAACATACCTCACAACCATCACACATAAACACCCCACACATCTGTCACACACAAACATACCTCACAACCATCACACATAAACACCCACACACATCTATCACACAAAAACACACCCTCACAATCATCACACATAAACACCCCACACACATCTGTCACACACAAACATACCTCACAACCATCACACATAAACACCCACACACATCTGTCACACACAAACATACCTCACAACCATCACACATAAACACCCCACACACATCTGTCACACACAAACATACCTCACAACCATCACACATAAACACCCCACACACATCTGTCACACACAAACATACCTCACAACCATCACACATAAACACCCCACACACATCTGTCACACACAAACATACCTCACAACCATCACACATAACACATAAACACCCACACACATCTGTCACACACAAACATACCTCACAACACACACAAACACACACCATCACCAACCATCACACACACACACACACACACAAACATACCTCACAACACACACACACATCTGTCACACACAAACATACCTCACAACCATCACACATAAACACCCACACACATCTGTCACACACAAACATACCTCACATCCATCACACATAAACACCCCACACATCTATCACACAAAAACACACCCTCACAATCATCACACATAAACACCCCACACATCTGTCACACACAAACATACCTCACAACACACACACCCACACACATCTGTCACACACAAACATACCTCACAACCATCACACATCACACACACACATACACACACATACCTCACACACTCACACAAAAACACACCCTCACAATCATCACACATAAACACCCCACACACATCTGTCACACACAAACATACCTCACATCCATCACACATAAACACCCAACACATCTGTCACACACAAACATACCTCACAACCATCACACATAACACATAAACACCCACACACATCTGTCACACACAAACACACCCTCACAACCAACACACATAAACACATACATCTGTCACACACAAACATACCTCACAACCATCACACATAAACACCCACACACATCTGTCACACACAAACATACCTCACAACCATCACACATAAACACCCACACACATCTGTCACACACAAACATACCTCACAACCATCACACGTAAACACCCCACACACATCTGTCACACACAAACATACCTCACAACCATCACACATAAACACCCACACACATCTGTCACACACAAACATACCTCACAACCATCACACATAACACATAAACACCCACACACATCTGTCACACACAAACATACCTCACAACCATCACACATAAACACCCACACACATCTGTCACACACAAACATACCTCACAACCATCACACATAAACACCCACACACATCTGTCACTCACACAAACATACCCTCACACACAAACACACCCTCACAACCATCACACATAAACACCCACACACATCTGTCACACACAAACATACCTCACAACCATCACACATAAACACCCCACACTCATCTGTCACACACAAACACACCCTCACAACCAACACACATAAACACATATAGCTGTCACACACAAACATACCTCACAACCATCACACATAAACACCCCACACACATCTGTCACACACAAACATACCTCACAACCATCACACATAAACACCCACACACATCTGTCACACACAAACATACCTCACAACCATCACACATAAACACCCACACACATCTGTCACACACAAACATACCTCACAACCATCACACATAAACACCCACACACATCTGTCACACACAAACATACCTCACAACCATCACACATAAACACCCACACACATCTGTCACACACAAACATACCTCACAACCATCACACATAAACACCCCACACACATCTGTCACACACAAACATAACTTACAACCATCACACATAAACACCCACAGACATCTGTCACACACAAACATACCTCACAACCATCACACGTAAACACCCCACACACATCTGTCACACACAAACATACCTCACAACCATCACACATAACCCACACACACCACACACAAACATCACACACACCCACACACATCTGTCACACACAAACATACCTCACAACCATCACACATAAACACCCACACACATCTGTCACACACAAACATACCTCACAACCATCACACATAAACACCCCACACATCTGTCACACACAAACATACCTCACAACCATCACACGTCAACACCCCACACACATCTGTCATACACAAACATACCCTCACAATCACACATAAACACCCACACACATCTGTCACACACAAACATACCTCACACACACACATAACACACCCCACACACATCACACACAAACACACACACACATAAACACCCACACACATCTGTCACACACACACCTCACATATCACACACAAACACACACATCACACACATAACAAACATCACACAACATCACACATAAACACACACATCTGTCACACACAAACATACCTCACATCACACACACACACACACATCTGTCACACACAAACATACCTCACAACCATCGCACGTAAACACCCCACCCACATCTGTCACACACAAACATACCTCACAACCATCACACATAAACACCCCACACATCTGTCACACACAAACACACCCTCACAATCATCACACATAAACACACCCTCACAATCATCACACACAGACACACACACAACCATCACACACAAACATACCCTCACAATCATCACACATAAACACCCACACACATCTGTCACACACAAACATACCTCACAACCATCACACGTAAACACCCCACACACATCTGTCACACACAAACATACCTCACACACCTCACATCACACACACACATCTGTCACACACAAACACACACACCATCACACATAAACACCCACACACTGTCACACACAAACATACCTCACAACCATCACACATAAACACCCCACACTCATCTGTCACACACAAACACACCCTCACAACCAACACACATAAACACATACATCTGTCACACACAAACATACCTCACAACCATCACACATAAACACCCCACACACATCTGTCACACACAAACATACCTCACAACCATCACACATAACACATAAACACCCACACACATCTGTCACACACAAACATACCTCACAACCATCACACATAAACACCCCACACACATCTGTCACACACAAACATACCTCACAACCATCACACATAAACACACACAACACACACATCACCCACACACATCTGTCACACACAAACATACCTCACAACCATCACACATAAACACACCCACACATCTGTCACACACAACACACACACACATCACACACACACACAAACACACACACACACAACACACACACACACCTACAACATCACACATAAACACCCACACACATCTGTCACACACAAACATACCTCCCATCCATCACACATAAACACCCCACACATCTATCACACAAAAACACACCCTCACAATCATCACACATAAACACCCCACACATCTGTCACACACAAACATACCTCACAACCATCACACATAAACACCCCACACACACACACAAACATCACACACACACACACACACACCACACACAACCATCACACACACATAAACACCCACACACATCTGTCACACACAAACACACCTCACAACCATCACACATAAACACCCCACACACATCTGTCACACACAAACACACCCTCACAACCATCACACATAAACACCCCACACATCTGTCACACACAAACATACCTCACAACCATCACACATAAACACCCCACACATCTGTCACACACAAACACACCCTCACAACCAACACACATAAACACATATAGCTGTCACACACAAACATACTTCACAACCATCACACATAAACACCCACACACATCTGTCACACACAAACATACCTCACAACCATCACACATAAACACCCCACACACATCTGTCACACACAAACATACCTCACAACCATCACACATAAACACCCACACTCATCTGTCACACACAAACATACCTCACAACCATCACACATAAACACCCACACACATCTGTCACACACAAACATACCTCACATCCATCACACATAAACACCCCACACATCTGTCACACACAAACATACCTCACAACCATCACACATAAACACCCCACACATCTGTCACACACAAACATACCTCACAACCATCACACATAAACACCCACACACATCTGTCACACACAAACATACCTCACAACCAACACACATAACACATAAATACCCACACACATCTGTCACACACAAACATAACTTACAACCATCACACATAAACACCCACAGACATCTGTCACACACAAACATCACACACAACACACACCCACACATCATCACACACAAACACACCTCACAACCATCACACATAAACACCCACACACATCTGTCACACACAAACATACCTCACAACCATCACACATAAACACCCACACACATCTATCACACAATAACACACCCTCACAACCATCACACATAAACACCCCACACACATCTGTCACACACAAACACACCCTCACAATCATCACACATAAACACCCACACACATCTGTCACACACAAACATACCTCACAACCATCACACGTAAACACCCCACGCACATCTGTCACACACAAACATATCTCACAACCATCACACATCAACACCCACACACATCTGTCACACACAAACATACACACATCACACACATCACACACACAAACACACCCTACAACACACATAAACACCACACACATCTGTCACACACAAACACACCTCACAACCATCACACACACCACACACACACAAACATACACAACACACACATAACACACACAAACCACACACATCTGTCACACACACAACACACCTCACAACCATCACACACACATCTGTCACACACACACACATCACACACAAACATACCTCACAACCATCACACATAAACACCCCACACTCATCTGTCACACACAAACACACCCTCACAACAAACACACATAAACACCCCACACACGTCTGTCACACACAAACACACCCTCACAACCATCACACATAAACACCCACACACATCTGTCACACAAAAACATACCTCACAACCATCACACGTAAACACCCCACACACATCTGTCACACACAAACAACCTCACATCATCACACACAACACACAAACCCACACACATCACACATCACACACACAACACACACATCACACACACACACACCCACACAACCATCACACATACACACACACACATCACACACAAACATACCTCACATCCATCACACATAAACACCCCACACTCATCTGTCACACACAAACACACCCTAACAACAAACACACATAAACACCCACACACATCTGTCACACACAAACATACCTCACAACCATCACACCACATCACACACATCACACACACACACACACATCATCACACACACACACACACATCACACACATCATCACACACAAACACACCCTCACAATCATCACACATAAAAACCCCACAAATCTGTCACACACAACCATACCTCACAACCATCACACATAAACACCCCACACACATCTGTCACACACAAACACACCCTCACAATCATCACACATAAACACAAAAACACACCCACACAATCATCACACACACACACACCACACATCATCACACACACACACCTCACACACACACACAAACACAACCATCACACACAAACACACACACACACACCCACACACATCATCACACACAAACATCATCACACACACAGACACACACACCATCACAATCATCACACACACACACACACACATACCCTCTTACACACCCTCTTACACACCCTCACACACACACACAACACACACACACACACATCATCACACACAAACACACCCTCATCACACACACACACACACACACAATCATCACACACACACAAACACACCCTCACAATCATCACACACAGACACACCCTCACAATCATCACACACAAACACACCCTCACAATCATCACACACAAACACACCCTCACAATCATCACACACAGACACACCCTCACAATCATCACACACAGACACACCCTCACAATCATCACACACAGACACACCCTCACAATCATCACACACAGACACACCCACACAATCATCACACACCAACACACAAACACACACACACACACACACACACATCACACACACAGACACACACCTCACACACATCACACACAGACACACACCACATCTGTCACACACAGACACACACTCACACCATCACACACACCCCTCACACACACACACAATCACACACACACAAACACAAACAAACACACACACACAAACAAACACACAAACACACAGACACACACACACAGACACACACAACACACATCACACACACACACACCCTCACAATCATCACACACAGACACACACTCACAATCATCACACACAGACACACACAATCATCACACACAACACACACACACATCACACAGACACACCCTCACAATCATCACACACAGACACACACCCTCACAATCATCACACACAGACACACCCTCACAATCATCACACACAGACACACCCTCACAATCATCACACACAGACACACCCTCACAATCATCACACACAGACACACACACAACCATCACACACAGACACACCCTCACAACCATCACACACAGACACACCCTCACAATCATCACACACAGACACACACACAACCATCACACACAGACACACCCTCACAACACGGCATCACACACAGACACACCCCTCACAACGGCATCAACAGACACACTAACACTCTCACCTATCTAACCTGACACAGAACACTATCTTTAACGGCCTTCGAGAAGCATCAACCTGACCTCCATGTCGGCAATAACACATCTTTGAACCAGTCAACCTATCTAACCTGACCTCCATGTCGGCAATAACACGGCTATCTTTGAACCAGGCTTCAACCTATCTTAACCTGACCTCTATGTCGGCAATAACACGGCTATCTTTGAACCAGAACCTATCCTAACCTGACCTCCATGTCGGCAATAACACGGCTATCTTTGAACCAGTCTTTAACCTATCCTAACCTGACCTCCATGTCGGCAATAACACGGCTATCTTTGAACCAGTCTTCAACCTATCCTAACCTGACCTCCATGTCGGCAATAACACGGCTATCTTTGAACCAGTCTTTAACCTATCCTAACCTGACCTCCATGTCGGCAATAACACGGCTATCTTTGAACCAGTCTTTAACCTATCCTAACCTGACCTCCATGTCGGCAATAACACGGCTATCTTTGAACCAGTCTTCAACCTATCCTAACCTGACCTCCATGTCGGCAATAACACGGCTATCTTTGTCCAGTTTCCATGTCGGCAATAACCTATCCTAACCTGACCTCCATGTCGGCAATAACACGGCTATGTATTAACCATTCGGCTTAACACCTATCCTAACCTGACCTCCATGTCGGCAATAACACGGCTATCTTTGAACCAGGCTTCAACCTATCTTAACCTGACCTCCATGTCGGCAATAACACGGCTATCTTTGAACCAGTCTTTAACCTATCCTAACCTGACCTCCATGTCGGCAATAACACGGCTATCTTTGAACCAGTCTTTAACCTATCCTAACCTGACCTCCATGTCGGCAATAACACGGCTATCTTTGAACCAGTCTTTAACCTATCCTAACCTGACCTCCATGTCGGCAATAACACGGCTATCTTTGAACCAGTCTTTAACCTATCCTAACCTGACCTCCATGTCGGCAATAACACGGCTATCTTTGAACCAGTCTTTAACCTATCCTAACCTGACCTCCATGTCGGCAATAACACGGCTATCTTTGAACCAGTCTTTAACCTATCCTAACCTGACCTCCATGTCGGCAATAACACGGCTATCTTTGAACCAGGCTTCAACCTATCCTAACCTGACCTCCATGTCGGCAATAACACGGCTATCTTTGAACCAGTCTTTAACCTATCCTAACCTGACCTCCATGTCGGCAATAACACGGCTATCTTTGAACCAGTCTTTAACCTATCCTAACCTGACCTCCATGTCGGCAATAACACGGCTATCTTTGAACCAGTCTTTAACCTATCCTAACCTGACCTCCATGTCGGCAATAACACGGCTATCTTTGAACCAGGCTTCAACCTATCCTAACCTGACCTCCATGTCGGCAATAACACGGCTATCTTTGAACCAGTCTTTAACCTATCCTAACCTGACCTCCATGTCGGCAATAACACGGCTATCTTTGAACCAGTCTTTAACCTATCCTAACCTGACCTCCATGTCGGCAATAACACGGCTATCTTTGAACCAGTCTTTAACCTATCCTAACCTGACCTCCATGTCGGCAATAACACGGCTATCTTTGAACCAGTCTTTAACCTATCCTAACCTGACCTCCATGTCGGCAATAACACGGCTATCTTTTGTCGACAGTACACGACGGATTAGATGACTATGTGTTATTTTTCGTGTTCTTACATAGGTCTTGACGCTATAGCTGTCTATTGCTCTCTGAGGTTTTGGGTTTCTCCACATTCCGACATGTTTTATTGTTGCATTTTGGTATCTAGTTATAGTTTAGAACTAGTGAAATGAGTAAGGTAGGGCGGACCAGCAGATGAAGGAGGAGGATTCCACTTTCCCAGGGTTTAGAAACAAGTAGCAATCCACCCTAGTTCAATCTCCATTGGTATCCTGGGGATCCTATTGTATGTATTGTGTAGTTATTCCTAATTTAGTTATTGTCATTCATACACTACAACGATTACAATGGAGTAGCCACAAGGATATGGACGGAGCCCAACTGTAGGTAAAACAGCCCCCGTATTGGCACTCTCGTTGTCTATACCGTCAAATATATATAGATTGAAGGCGGAATTATTGGAATAGTCCAAAACTTACGTATAACAAAATAAGAAACATTTCATAACCGACAATTTACGACATTCAGTTAAAACCTTGATGAGCTTGAATTGACTATTCTTCTTGGAAGAATTATGCGGTTTTCAAAATAAAAATGTATGAAATGCTATTGGAAAAGCTTAATTTACTATTCTGCAAGGGAAATGTAGCGTTATCGAATTCACAAAGATTCAGGGTAACTTTTGCATTCCTTTCACATGTGTGTGTTTTTTAAATCTACTTTACTCTATTAAATCTCACTGCTCTTCTATTCTCTTATCGTTTTTTCCAGTCAATCCGTCCATCCGTCGATATTTGCGTCCTTGCGTGGGTGTAAAACAAATTACACAATAGCACTTGAATTCCGTGACACGCTGACCTTGTATTTATACCACATTATCACACCATCAATTTCTACGCCTGATTAGAGTTTTGTGATCATCAGTCAATGTAAAAGGCCAAACTTTAACATTTGGTTTAGTGTTGCTTTTACGTCCTGTTAACCGCCACGGTCATTTAAAGACGTGCCAGGTTTGGACAGAGGAAACCTGGAGTTTCCGGACAAAAACCAGTTACCTGCGGTTAGTACCTGGCAACTCCTTCACGTAGGCCCCTAACCCTCGACCCGGAACTTATATTCCAATACCAATCTTGTTATCAGGATAATACACAATCATATAGCTTAACGTCAAGTTCCTAACATGGTTATTAGATTTTGGGTCTCATTGGTCGAGCTTAAGGTGACACTTAACGGTAACTTCGACAGCGGTCAAATGATAAGCGGTCAAACTTGACTTTTAAACTTTAACCTGTACTGATGACCAACAAAAGCCAATCAGGTGAATCAACCTTATAGTTAGGATTATTTTTTCAAAAACATCATCCCATGAAAGCCTCAACAGATCTAGATCATATTCATGGCCACTATACAAAGCTAGTAGTTCAGTAGTTTATATTCACATAATAATATACGAAAGTTCTACACAGTTCACTTCAGTTCTCATTGGTCGAGTTTATATGGACAAATGTCACACTGGACAACTTTTGAACAAAAATATCATTAATGTAAAATATCAATCCTTAAGCATATGCAAAATATTTCTGCAGCTTACTGACACACGAAAAATAGACATTGTTTATTTTTGTTTTTCAAAAATAGAAATAAGGCGGTTTTTCGGTCTCGCGAGAATTCAACTTTAAATCAATGTCATCTTGATTATGATAATACATCTTTTCTTAGCGATCACATCTAGAATTCAACAAAAAAACTCTAAGTCACTTTAAAGCTATCATATTTATTTTACAACCTGCATGTCGAAAAGATGTCGCCACGACCACGTAAATAAAGTAAAATTGAGGGCGAGATTAAGAAATATCGTTCGATACAAGAATTTGTCTTTCCTATGTACAGTACTATGTTTTGCATAGTGACATGAAATCGAGGCTATAAACAACATGGCGTCCTAACGTGCACTTGCTGTAAAAGTTTAAACTAGAAAGGTAAATGTGAGCTTCGTCACTACGGAGTTTTTATATCATTGATTAGTACATAAAGGCGTTGAAATGTTAGACCATGACATATTTATATATAATGTTTTGAATAGCCGGTATGTTTCCATTTCAGTATCACTTCGATGTCGATGATATCCGATGTTTGGTACGCTATATGTAATCACCTTACTTTACATGAGTTTGTCTTTACCATCACCTTAGATAGTCATTTGCTAGAGTATACATATGATTTGATATATATGAAGTGAGTTGTAGAATTGGCCGTGTACATTACAAATCAGTAATGCATTTTGTTTTTAATTTAGAGCTTATTCACAATCTAGAGAAATCAAAGATGTCGGTTAACGAACGTTTGGTACAAAATGTACGATAAATTACGGGGGAATGTCGTTTCGGTACCAGGTTGTTTTGGTTCTTCAAAGAATAAGTCGTTTTGGCACATTCAAAATAGTTTGATTTATGCATTTAATTAGGATTTTTAAGGTGTGTTGTCATGAACAAATATTACTCTTTCCATTACTAAAAACTGTTCATTCAAAATAACACTCTTGCTGTGTAAACGATGTTCCCAAAATGACATTTGTAAGTATCGAAACAACTGGATGCTGAACCAACTTGGTACCAAAATGACTAGAATTCACTCACCATCCAACATATGAAATAAGCACTGCCTAGCTAATTGTGAGTGCATTGGGATTTTCTCACATTTAATGTAGACATTCTGAGTAAAACTGTAATTTTTTTATGAGAGATATCAATAATTGCAATTTTTGGCATTAGTTTCAAATTATTAACATATATGTTAGGTTTGAATTAGTTCAGATTTTAACAATACTTACAGAGTTTGACAGTCCAAACTTTTTAATATGCTGGTTTAATTGTAATTTTATGTGGAAATGTTCCAGGCAGGATGTCGCGAAGTGTGGCATGGCGACGAACATGTAATGATCTAGTCAACTGGCGCCAGACTGAAGCTCTCAATGCCACCATGTACATCCTGCGAGAGACTGGCCCAACTGGCTTTCTGCTACAGGAGGAAGGCGAGTCAAAACCCTACAAGGTATGGTACCATATGACAATAATCGGGTACATTGCATAATCAGGCAGTCGGCCCTTGTCTTTTATCTTTGTATTTCTACATTAATAGCGACAAATATAGTTATTTGTCAAGTAATAATATCAATCCTCCTATTTAAATCAGAGATGTGTTAACCCCTGGACTTATTACAGGAGAGATATGCTAACCAATATTCAAAGTGTTCTAGCTATCTTTCTGTGATTTTCTGTTTGTCTTGGTTGTGCTTGATAGACTTTTGACTGTGACCAAGACAAAAACACAATTATGGATAGATAGTTGGAACCCCTTCAGACTAGTTAGCGAAGTAAACATTTACCACTTTCACAAATATCAAATGGGTGGAAATCAAGCTAATCTATCAAATTCATGTTGTGTTAATTACTTGTCATAATAGGTTAGATATGTTGATCAGAACATTCTTCCCATTAAGTACCAGGACACTGTTAATAGTTTCTACAATATTCAACAATACATTTTGTTGTGTTAGAAGAAATCTTTAGTCATATGTGTAATATATTGTTGATCTCTGCATAATGAGATGATGTAAATGTGACTGCAGTTTTAGTATGTAAAGAAAGTTGTCCTGATGAAGCCAAACACATACAGATAAGGTGAAATGAATGAATCAAGTAAAATGTAGATAGGTAATCCCAATTCTGTTTTGATTGATTCACATTTACACTTACCCTGGATGTATCAATCCATGCTTTTTCTCAGTGTGAGGTTTTCTTGTCTCACACTGAAACAGGGTACACATGCTCTTTATACACTAGAAAAATTGAAGTGACACCACTGACATAACCCACTAGTAGAACCACTTCTATGAGGTCACAGACATATACTTTTTTCATCTGCTACAGAAATCTTGTGTTATCCACAAAATGGAAAATCCTATGTTATCATCACAACTTATTATCAGAAATATATGTAAAATACCAAGAGTATAATTTTATTTGACATTTATTGACTCGTTCAGTAGAATTATATTATGTGTAACATTTAATCACATTGTGTGAAACGACTGTGGTACAGAAGTCGTCACTGTTCATATGCCGTCCACATGTCTTTTGATTACACACAATATGCTTCATCTTGCACTTGGACAAGGAAAACTGGGTAAGAGAAAAACAATCATTCACCCTCTTTAGGGTGAGATAGGGGGATCTCAACCCTCAGGGGAAGCCTAGTGTTTGACAACATAATAATCTCCCCCTCTGGTTGAGATCCCCCTATTTCACCTTAAACAGAGTCAAAGATTCTATCATTCTGATTCAACCATTCATCAATTCCTTGCTAACCTTAGATGATCCAGGCAAGGATCTACCATGGTATAAATTCACTGCTCAATTACTACAGCTTTGGTTCCATCTCTAACCAAAGAAAGCAATGATGGTGTCAAGCTGAGCATAAAAAAGTGTCAGAAAGGATGAAGATGTAACCATAAAAGTTTTTTTCAATTCAGAATTTAACTTTTACTAAATTCTCTTTTTAACTCATAAGAGTTTTCAGGTTAAAGTAGTCATACAGAATTTTACAAATAAGTCATCATCAAAATCTCAAAAAAGTTAAAAATGATAATTTTCTTAGAGAAACTGTTAAGAACTGACCGTTATTGGTTGCAGGCCTACCTGGGGGACCCCCACACATGTACCTGTCCTCAGTTTAAGAAGGACAGAGATCTGTGTAAACACATATGCTGGCTGCTGCTCAAGAAGTTCAGGGTGCCACAAAATGATTCCAGTAAGCATGATTTTAGGATTGGTGTGTGATAATGAATAAATTCTACAATTATTAGAGATGTCAAAGTGGTCAGTTTTCAACCAGAAACAGCACTTTAACAACAAATGTTAGATGTGATAAGCCAATGTTTAAAATGTATTTACATTATGTACCACCTGATAGTAAACTCATAATTCTGTAACCCAAAATACCAGAGGCTCTAACATCTGTGGAGAGCATTGGGCAGATTAAAATGGAATATAAATATGATATACTGGTAATAGGTATTACCAATTGAGATACATAAATAACATCCCTTCATATGTAATTGGTTCTGTTAGGAAAAAAACATGGATATTTTGGTGGTGCATTGTATTCGAGAAGCCTATCCGTTTGCAAGGCAGGTGTAAGTAAATTGCAATGCTGTAAATTTATAGAAAATTTCTGCTTTGTTTGTAAAGATATTCTATACAATCATACTCACAGAATTCATGTTCAGTTATAAGTAAAAATATGATTGCAAAAAATTTCTGACTTTTGAATCATAATATTTTTGTAATTCTCCCATCAAGTTTTCCATGGCGTAGTTATATCATTAGTATTTTCTGTTGGTCTCAGTAACATGGCAGCTTGGTCTAGTGGAGAGAGAAATCAATGGCATTCTACATGGCTTTGCTGCAAAGCAACAGCGACAACAACCCCAAGGGCCACGATGGCAGAGGGCTCAGTCAGGTAACAGTGAGGGTAAAGAGAGTGGGAGGGAAGCCCTACAGCAACGGCCAATTGGGGATGATGATGTTTGCCCTATTTGCCAAGATGAGCTCCTGTCAAAGCACCTTCCTGTGACATACTGCAAGTGAGTGGAAATTGTCTTGAATACTGAAGTCATGTATGTGATTCTATGATAACTATGAATGAGAATTAAGGGTTGGGTTATTTATCCAACCTTCTGATTTGCCTTTTTTTCTAGATTAGGATAATGGAGTACTAATTTGTGTTAATAATAATCTGACATTGAATGTCACAGATTTTAACTCAATAAGGACTGTCCTGTAGAATGACTGTAAAGGGATTGCTTGCTGTAGTATAAACTTGTCCTATCATGGATAATAACCTCAACTAGTACAATTATCTAGTAACTGAGAGTTTATAGCAATAATGTACTTATTACCATTCTTTCTAGATCATTACTTCAGGATAGAATTGTAAGAATATCATATGAATAAACAACTGATTAAAATGGTATAAACTTGATTTCTAGACTTGTGTATCCTGAGTGCATTGTGTATGTAGGTGATTTGGTTATTTGGGTCGAGGTTGTAGCACAAGTTAACAGTTAACGGCTGATACATCTTAAACTTTATGCTTGAACATTTACAGTATTTGTGATGTATATAGGACCTAGCAGGAGTTTCCATTTCATATGTGATTTATAGAATAAGTCTAAAAACCTTTCGTTTTGCTACACAGGCCTTTGACATGTTAAAATGAAAACAATATAACAAGTTTAACAAAGCAGACATGAAATGGAAATAAATCTTAGATCTTTTTTTACCACATGATTAGAAAATGCATGAAACATACTTCTCTATGTCACACCTGAAATCCTCATTACTTTATATCTACGGTCTCCATTGTGATGTCACATTGTAATCTACACACATGTAATGTCCATTCATTGTCTAATTCTAAAATTGCCAGGTAAAACACAAAAATCCTGGCTTTAATCACCTAATAAAACTGTGAAGATGTGATGAATGAGAGTAAACATTTGTTATATCTACTGATGCTGTGTCTTTGTTGGGGGGAACATGGTCTGTTGATTAGAAGATAATTATATGTGCATGTAATTAAATTCAAATTCTATCTGCACAGATTTGGATGTGGAAACAGCATTCATATCAAATGTATGAAGGTTTGGGCAGATCACCAGAAGTCTTCTGGCGATACAGTCATCAAATGCCCATTTTGTCGTGAGGATTTTGGACCCTTTGAGCTGCTCAAGCAGGAAAGTCGGAATGCCATAGGGGCTCCTCAGGGTGGCAGAATGGATCGCCATCTTGGAACTGATTGTCAGAGTTGCCATATATCACCAATAGAAGGAAAATGCTACAGGTTATTGTGCCTTCTTATATATATTTCCTGTTTCTGGTGTAAATCTACACTATAACAAAATGCAATCCTTGCACACTACTCTCAGAAAATCTAGTTTTTGTCTTTGATTTCTTAGTCAACATTTCCAGCTTTTTAATGTAATATGTTTGATTATTGGGATAAATTAAACAGCAAATCTAACCATTACAATCTTGTAGCTTCAGATCTGTCTCTTTACAACATGAATTGTGTATGATAGGTGTCTTGTGTTATTACTAGTATATGTATATGTGTATGATAGGTGTCTTGTGTTATTACTAGTACATGTATATTGTGTATGATAGGTGTCTTGTGTTATTACTAGTACATGTATATTGTGTATGATAGGTGTCTTGTGTTATTACTAGTACATGTATATTGTGTATGATAGGTGTCTTGTGTTATTACTAGTACATGTATATTGTGTATGATAGGTGTCTTGTGTTATTACTAGTACATGTATATTGTGTATGATAGGTGTCTTGTGTTATTACTAGTACATGTATATTGTGTATGATAGGTGTCTTGTGTTATTACTAGTACATGTATATTGTGTATGATAGGTGTCTTGTGTTATTACTAGTACATGTATATTGTGTATGATAGGTGTCTTGTGCTATTACTAGTACATGTATATTGTGTATGATAGGTGTCTTGTGTTATTACTAGTACATGTATATGTGTATGATAGGTGTCTTGTGTTATTACTAGTACATGTATATGTGTATGATAGGTGGCTTGTGCTATTACTAGTACATGTATATTGTGTATGATAGGTGTCTTGTGTTATTACTAGTACATGTATATTGTGTATGATAGGTGTCTTGTGTTATTACTAGTACATGTATATTGTGTATGATAGGTGTCTTGTGTTATTACTAGTACATGTATATTGTGTATGATAGGTGTCTTGTGCTATTACTAGTACATGTATATTGTGTATGATAGGTGTCTTGTGTTATTCCAATGTACACTGTATATATTTACAACAGGTGTCGTGTGTGCACCAACTTCCATCTGTGCCAGACCTGCTTCAACACTGCTACTCATACTCAACACCCATTTGAGTATCGTCATGTGAGTATTCTCTTGTTCATTTAAGATGGAATATGTTTAACTAATGTTAATAACCTAAAGCTTGATTCTGAAATCATCTGTAACTAATCAAATGTATAAATATATACAAATGACCTGACAAAATATAACAAACTCTGTCTAAATTAACATATATTTGTGAGTGATTTATTTTTGTGACATTCAAGTATCAGAAAAATCTCAAAAGTGAATTGCCACAAACATGCTCACTTCCCAACATATTAATGATTGACTGTAAGGTTCACAGAAAGTGTATCACTATGAAATAGTCTAGACACGTAAAACACAAAAATTGATAGCTGTGAAAAAGGATTAACAAGAACAACTGGGTAATCATACATATTAAATGAACTAGATTAATGATATGACATTCAATTCTAGATTGAAAAGAACAATAATTTGCCATTCACTTGATCAAAGTGAATATTTTATATTAAGAAAATGCAAATGCAGTTTGTACATTGTACATTCTTTAATGTTAGACAATGGGCCAAGTAAAATGGTGAGAAGTCATACATTTGTCAAGTTCAATCATTTATATTCATTATGTTGTCAACTATATTGAATAAAAAATTGTTGGTAATTGTAAACATTTTTAAGTATATCTATTGCATAATTATTAATTTGTTTTGTCTACAGAAGCGTAACCAGCATTGGAAAGCTGCACAAAGGATGTATGGAGCAGTACTTCCGCAGGCTGTAGCCGAAAGTCTAGCGAACCGTGAAATCTCGGAAAATGACTATGACCTTCTCATGCAGCTTGACAGGTAAATGATACAACAGAATATATGAAACCATGTAGAACAACTTTGTTTACAGGAATATAGATTGGTTTCCACAGTGTGCTACTTTATCATTTGGTACTCTTCAGGTTTTTTGTGGTGTGAGAACTGATATCCATTGTCCAACTGTAGCAATTAATTCTAACACAAATTCTATGTTTCGGCCTACAGTAACACTTCAACCCAACAGAGTGACATTCCAGAAAGTGTGGTGAATTCATTTCCTCTTGAGAAAGTACGAGAAAATGGCCCCCTCCTCGCTCCAGGGATGCAGTGCAGAGTGTGTCTCCGTGGATACCAAGTTGGACAGTTTGTCAGGAAGCTGCCTCGCTGTAAACACAAGGTAGAAACTTAATGCCAGGTCTTTGTCCTAGAGTCAAGATAGAAATATGAAGTGTGAATATAACTATAATCTTCATGATAATAAAAAATACAATAATTTGTAATTTCAGTTCCACAGAGACTGTATAGATAACTGGCTCCTCCACTCTCACTCAACATGTCCAGTTGATGGCCATAGTGTGTGGGATCCCCACTCGGATCAGATAGATGATACAGAACAGCGTACCAGGTACCTCTATACCCATTACTTTGTAACACAGCACTGAGGTTTGATTTGTTGAAAGTAGATACTGACCTAAGGTAACTCAGTTTCTATTGATTTTTTGACAGTAAGTACAGACCTAAGGTAATTCAGTTTCTACTGATTTGTTGACAGTAGATACTGACCTAAGGTAACTCAGTTTCTATTGATTTGTTGACAGTAGATTCTGACCTAAGGTAACTCAGTTTCTATTGATTTGTTGACAGTAGATACTGACCTAAGGTAACTCAGTTTCTACTGATTTGTTGACAATAGATACTGACCTAAGGTAACTCAGTTTCTATTGATTTGTTGACAGTAGATACTGACCTAAGGTAACTCAGTTTCTATTGATTTGTTGACAGTAAGTACTGACCTAAGGTAATTCAGTTTCTATTGATTTGTTGACAGTAGATACTCGATACTGACCTAAGGTAATTCAGTTTCTATTGATTTGTTGACAGTAGATACTGACCTAAGGTAACTCAGTTTCTATTGATTTGTTGACAGTAGATACTGACCTAAGGTAATTCAGTTTCTATTGATTTGTTGACAGTAGATACTGACCTAAGGTAACTCAGTTTCTACTGATTTGTTGACAATAGATACTGACCTAAGGTAACTCAGTTTCTATTGATTTTTTGACAGTAGATACTGACCTAAGGTAACTCAGTTTCTATTGATTTGTTGACAGTAAGTACTGACCTAAGGTAATTCAGTTTCTATTGATTTGTTGACAGTAGATACTCGATACTGACCTAAGGTAACTCAGTTTCTATTGATTTGTTGACAGTAGATACTGACCTAAGGTAATTCAGTTTCTATTGATTTGTTGACAGTAGATACTGACCTAAGGTAACTCAGTTTCTACTGATTTGTTGACAATAGATACTGACCTAAGGTAACTCAGTTTCTATTGATTTTTTGACAGTAGATACTGACCTAAGGTAACTCAGTTTCTATTGATTTGTTGACAGTAAGTACTGACCTAAGGTAATTCAGTTTCTATTGATTTGTTGACAGTAGATACTCGATACTGACCTAAGGTAATTCAGTTTCTATTGATTTGTTGACAGTAAGTACTGACCTAAGGTCACTCAGTTTCTATTGATTTGTTGACAGTAAGTACTGACCTAAGGTAACTCAGTTTCTATTGATTTGTTGACAGTAGATACTGACCTAAGGTAACTCAGTTTCTACTGATTTGTTGACAGTAAGTACTGACCTACGGTGACTCAGTTTCTACTGATTTGTTGACAGTAGATACTGACCTAAGGTAACTCAGTTTCTACTGATTTGTTGACAGTAAGTACTGACCTAAGGTAACTCAGTTTCTATTGATTTGTTGACAGTAGAAACTGACCTAAGGTAATTCAGTTTCTATTGATTTGTTGACAGTAAGTACTGACCTAAGGTAATTCAGTTTCTATTGATTTGTTGACAGTAAGTACTGACCTAAGGTAATTCAGTTTCTATTGATTTGTTGACAGTAAGTACTGACCTAATGTAACTCAGTTTCTATTGATTTGTTGACAGTAAGTACTGACCTAAGGTAACTCAGTTTCTATTGATTTGTTGACAGTAAGTACTGACCTAAGGTAACTCAGTTTCTATTGATTTGTTGACAGTAGATACTAACCTAAGGTAACTCAGTTTCTATTGATTTGTTGACAGTAGATACTGACCTAAGGTAACTCAGTTTCTACTGATTTGTTGACAGTAGATACTGACCTAAGGTAACTCAGTTTCTATTGATTTGTTAACAGTAAGTACTGACCTAAGGTAACTCAGTTTCTATTGGTTTGTTGACAATAAGTACTGACCTAAGGTAACTCAGTTTCTATTGATTTGTTGACAGTAAGTACTGACCTAAGGTAACTCAGTTTCTATTGATTTGTTGACAGTAGATACTGACCTAAGGTAACTCAGTTTCTATTGATTTGTTGACAGTAAGTACTGACCTAAGGTAATTCAGTTTCTATTGATTTGTTGACAGTAGATACTCGATACTGACCTAAGGTAACTCAGTTTCTATTGATTTGTTGACAGTAAGTACTGACCTAAGGTAACTCAGTTTCTACTGATTTGTTGACTGTAGATACTGACCTAAGGTAACTCAGTTTCTACTGATTTGTTGACAGTAAGTACTGACCTAAGGTAACTCAGTTTCTATTGATTTGTTGACAGTAAGTACTGACCTAAGGTAACTCAGTTTCTATTGATTTGTTGATAGTAAGTACTGACCTAAGGTAACTCAGTTTCTATTGATTTGTTGACAGTAGATACTCGATACTGACCTAAGGTAACTCAGTTTCTATTGACTTGTTGACAGTAGATACTGACCTAAGGTAACTCAGTTTCTATTGATTTGTTGACAGTAAGTACTGACCTAAGGTAACTCAGTTTCTACTGATTTGTTGACTGTAGATACTGACCTAAGGTAACTCAGTTTCTACTGATTTGTTGACAGTAAGTACTGACCTAAGGTAACTCAGTTTCTATTGATTTGTTGACAGTAAGTACTGACCTAAGGTAACTCAGTTTCTATTGATTTGTTGATAGTAAGTACTGACCTAAGGTAACTCAGTTTCTATTGATTTGTTGACAGTAGATACTGACCTAAGGTAACTCAGTTTCTACTGATTTGTTGACAGTAAGTACTGACCTACGGTAACTCAGTTTCTATTGATTTGTTGACAGTAGATACTGAACTAAGGTAACTCAGTTTCTATTGATTTGTTGACAGTAAGTACTGACCTAAGGTAATTCAGTTTCTATTGATTTGTTGACAGTAGATACTCGATACTGACCAAAGGTAACTCAGTTTCTATTGATTTGTTGACAGTAAGTACTGACCTAAGGTAATTCAGTTTCTATTGATTTGTTGACAGTAGATACTGACCTAAGGTAACTCAGTTTCTATTGATTTGTTGACAGTAGATACTGACCTAAGGTAATTCAGTTTCTATTGATTTGTTGACAGTAGATACTGACCTAAAGTAACTCAGTTTCTATTGATTTGTTGACAGTAGATACTCGATACTGACCAAAGGTAACTCAGTTTCTACTGATTTGTTGACAGTAGATACTGACCTAAGGTAACTCAGTTTCTATTGATTTGTTGACAGTAAGTTCTGACCTAAGGTAACTCAGTTTCTATTGATTTGTTGACAGTAGATACTGACCTAAGATAACTCAGTTTCTACTGATTTGTTGACAGTAGATACTGACCTAAGGTAACTCAGTTTCTATTGATTTGTTGACAGTAGATACTGACCTAAGGTAATTCAGTTTCTATTGATTTGTTGACAGTAAGTACTGACCTAAGGTAACTCAGTTTCTATTGATTTGTTGACAGTAGATACTGACCTAAGGTAACTCAGTTTCTATTGATTTGTTGACTGTAAGTACTGACCTAAGGTAATTCAGTTTCTATTGATTTGTTGACAGTAGATACTGACCTAAGGTAACTCAGTTTCTATTGATTTGTTGACAGTAAGTACTGACCTAAGGTAACTCAGTTTCTATTGATTTGTTGACTGTAAATACTGACCTAAGGTAACTCAGTTTCTATTGATTTGTTGATAGTAAGTACTGACCTAAGGAAACTCCGTTTCTATTGATTTGTTGACAGTAGATACTGACCTAAGGTAACTCAGTTTCTATTGATTTGTTGACTGTAAATACTGACCTAAGGTAACTCAGTTTCTATTGATTTGTTGACAGTAGATACTGACCTAAGGTAACTCAGTTTCTATTGATTTGTTGACAGTAAGTACTGACCTAAGGAAACTCCGTTTCTATTGATTTGTTGACAGTAGATACTGACCTAAGGTAATTCAGTTTCTATTGATTTTTTGACAGTAAGTGATGACCTAAGATAACTCAGTTTGTATTGATTTGTTGACAGTAGATACTGACCTCAGGTAATTCAGTTTCTATTGATTTGTTGACAGTAAGTACTGACCTAAGGTAATTCAGTTTCTATTGATTTGTTTTCTATTGATTTGTTGACAGTAGATACTCGATACTGACCTAAGGTAACTCAGTTTCTATTGATTTGTTGACAGTAGATACTGACCTAAGATAACTCAGTTTCTACTGATTTGTTGACAGTAGATACTGACCTAAGGTAACTCAGTTTCTATTGATTTGTTGACAGTAGATACTGACCTAAGGTAATTCAGTTTCTATTGATTTGTTGACAGTAAGTACTGACCTAAGGTAACTCAGTTTCTATTGATTTGTTGACAGTAGATACTGACCTAAGGTAACTCAGTTTCTATTGATTTGTTGACTGTAAGTACTGACCTAAGGTAATTCAGTTTCTATTGATTTGTTGACAGTAGATACTGACCTAAGGTAACTCAGTTTCTATTGATTTGTTGACAGTAAGTACTGACCTAAGGTAATTCAGTTTCTATTGATTTGTTGACAGTAAGTACTGACCTAAGGTAACTCAGTTTCTATTGATTTGTTGACAGTAGATACTCGATACTGACCTAAGGTAACTCAGTTTCTATTGATTTGTTGACAGTAGATACTGACCTAAGGTAATTCAGTTTCTATTGATTTGTTGACATTTGATACTGATCTAAGGTAACTCAGTTTCTATTGATTTGTTGACAGTAGATACTCGATACTGACCAAAGGTAACTCAGTTTCTACTGATTTGTTGACAGTAGATACTGACCTAAGGTAACTCAGTTTCTATTGATTTGTTGACAGTAAGTTCTGACCTAAGGTAACTCAGTTTCTATTGATTTGTTGACAGTAGATACTGACCTAAGTCAGTTTCTACTGATTTGTTGACAGTAGATACTGACCTAAGGTAACTCAGTTTCTATTGATTTGTTGACAGTAGATACTGACCTAAGGTAATTCAGTTTCTATTGATTTGTTGACAGTAGATACTGACCTAAGGTAATTCAGTTTCTATTGATTTGTTGACAGTAGATACTGACCTAAGGTAACTCAGTTTCTATTGATTTGTTGACAGTAAGTACTGACCTAAGGTAACTCAGTTTCTATTGATTTGTTGACAGTAAATACTGACCTAAGGTAACTCAGTTTCTATTGATTTGTTGATAGTAAGTACTGACCTAAGGAAACTCCGTTTCTATTGATTTGTTGACAGTAGATACTGACCTAAGGTAACTCAGTTTCTATTGATTTGTTGACTTTAAATACTGACCTAAGGTAACTCAGTTTCTATTGATTTGTTGACAGTAGATACTGACCTAAGGTAACTCAGTTTCTATTGATTTGTTGACAGTAAGTACTGACCTAAGGTAACTCAGTTTCTATTGATTTGTTGACAGTAGATACTGACCTAAGGTAATTCAGTTTCTATTGATTTTTTGACAGTAAGTGATGACCTAAGGTAACTCAGTTTGTATTGATTTGTTGACAGTAGATACTGACCTAAGGTAACTCAGTTTCTATTGATTTGTTGACAGTAAGTACTGACCTAAGGTAATTCAGTTTCTATTGATTTGTTGACAGTAGATACTGACCTAAGGTAACTCAGTTTCTATTGATTTGTTGACAGTAAGTACTGACCTAAGGTAACTCAGTTTCTATTGATTTGTTGACAGTAGATACTGACCTAAGGTAATTCAGTTTCTATTGATTTGTTGACAGTAAGTACTGACCTAAGGTAACTCAGTTTCTATTGATTTGTTGACAGTAGATACTGACCTAAGGTAACTCAGTTTCTATTGATTTGTTGACTGACCTAAGGTAACTCAGTTTCTATTGATTTGTTGACAGTAAGTACTGACCTAAGGTAATTCAGTTTCTATTGATTTGTTGACATTTGATACTGATCTAAGGTAACTCAGTTTCTATTGATTTGTTGACAGTAAGTACTGACCTAAGGTAATTCAGTTTCTACTGATTTGTTGACAGTAAGTACTGACCTAAGGTAACTCAGTTTCTATTGATTTGTTGATAGTAAGTACTGACCTAAGGTAATTCAGTTTCTACTGATTTGTTGACAGTAAGTACTGACCTAAGGTAACTCAGTTTCTATTGATTTGTTGACAGTAGATACTGACCTAAGGTAACGATACTGACCTAAGGTAATTCAGTTTCTATTGATTTGTTGACAGTAGATACTGACCTAAGGTAACTCAGTTTCTATTGATTTGTTGACAGTAAGTACTGACCTAAGGTAACTCAGTTTCTATTGATTTGTTGACAGTAGATACTGACCTAAGGTAACTCAGTTTCTATTGATTTGTTGACAGTAAGTACTGACCTAAGATAACTCAGTTTCTATTGATTTGTTGACAGTAGATACTGACCTAAGGTAACTCAGTTTCTATTGATTTGTTGACAGTAAGTACTGACCTAAGGTAACTCAGATTTGTTGACAGTCTATTGAACTCAGTTTCTACTGATTTGTTGACAGTAGATACTGACCTAAGGTAATTCAGTTTCTATTGATTTGTTGACAGTAGATACTGACCTAAGATAACTCAGTTTCTATTGATTTGTTGACAGTAGATACTGACCTAAGGTAATTCAGTTTCTATTGATTTGTTGACAGTAAGTACTGACCTAAGGTAACTCAGTTTCTAAGGTAATACTCAGTTTCTATTGATTTGTTGACAGTAAGATACTGACCTAAGGTAACTCAGTTTCTATTGATTTGGTAACTCAGTTTCTATTGATTTGTTGACAGTAAGTACTGACCTAAGGTAACTCAGTTTCTATTGATTTGTTGACTATTGATTTGTTGATTTGTTGATTGATTTTTTGACAGTAAGTGACTGGTAACTCAGTTTCTATTGATTTGTTGACAGTAACTAAGGTAATTCAGTTTCTATTGATTTGTTGACAGTAGATACTGACCTAAGGTAACTCAGTTATTGATTTGTTGACAGTAAGACCTAAGTTTCTATTGATTTGTTCAGTAGATACTGACCTAAGGTAACTCAGTTTCTATTGATTTGTTGACAGTAGATACTGACCTAAGGTAACTCAGTATCTATTGATTTGTTGAAAGTAGATACTGACCTAAGGTAACTCAGTTTCTATTGATTTGTTGACATTAGATACTGATCTAAGGTAACTCAGTTTCTATTGATTTGTTGATAGTAAGTACTGACCTAAGGTAATTCAGTTTCTACTGATTTGTTGACAGTAAGTACTGACCTAAGGTAACTCAGTTTCTATTGATTTGTTGACAGCAGATACTCGATACTGACCTAAGGTAATTCAGTTTCTATTGATTTGTTGACAGTAGATACTGACCTAAGGTAATTCAGTTTCTATTGATTTGTTGACAGTAAGTACTGACCTAAGGTAATTCAGTTTCTATTGATTTGTTGACAGTAGATACTGACCTAAGGTAACTCAGTTTCTATTGATTTGTTGACAGTAGATACTGACCTAAGGTAACTCAGTTTCTGTTGATTTGTTGACAGTAAGTACTGACCTAAGGTAACTCAGTTTCTACTGATTTGTTGACAGTAGATACTGACCTAAGGTAACTCAGTTTCTATTGATTTGTTGACAGTAAGTACTGACCTAAGGTAATTCAGTTTCTATTGATTTGTTGACAGTAGATACTTGATACTGACCTAAGGTAACTCAGTTTCTATTGATTTGTTGACAGTAGATACTGACCTAAGGTAATTCAGTTTCTATTAATTTCTTGACAGTAGATACTGACCTAAGGTAATTCAGTTTCTTTTAATTACAGTGACCTTATGATAGATTTAGATAAAGGTTTTAAGGTGCCATCCCAGTTTAAAGTTTCATATATTTATAGCTTAGAATTCTCTGATTCTTTATAGAGCACCTAGACAAGCAAAGGAAAATGGTCAGACATCCAGAAAGGAATTGGTCCTGGAGGTGCCAGGAATTGGAATTGTTAGGCAGACAGAAGAAACAGCTGCTCGTGAAAGTGCTCTTAGAGGTTTTGGAAGACGACTTCCTGGTACACAGCCCCAGCTTAAACAAAGTCGTGGTTCCAGCTCCGACAGCAAAAACGTCATCCCTCTTAGATCAAGCTTTACATTAAGTGGTGTCAGCTTTGGTAACAGGTACAAACTAAAGGCAACAGCAGTTACGGTGATAATAAATACTGGGAGTGAAATCAGTCCTCTGTGTTATGGGATGAAATATTAAAGCAGTTACGGTTATAATAAATACTGGGAGTGAAATCAGTCCTCTGTGTTATGGGATGAAATATTAAAGCAGTTACGGTTATAATAAATACTGGGAGTGAAATCAGTCCTCGATGTTTAGGGATGAAAGTTCAAAGGCAGTTACAGTTATAATAAATACCGGGAGTGAAGGCAGTCCTCAGTGTTTAGGGATGAAAGTTCAAAGGCAGTTACAGTTATAATAAATACCGGGAGTGAAGGCAGTACTCAGTGTTATGGAATGAAAGATCAGAAAAGTAGAGATACTGGGATGGAATGTTAGAGTGACGTTGATATCAGGAGGGAGACTCAGATAAGTGGTGATTTTGAAGGAGAGATGGTGGTGATCTATAACAGGGCTCGAATAATGGTCAGAGGGGATGTATTATTAGGAGGTAAGGCCAGAGGGGATGTAATATTAGGAGGGAAGGCCAGAGGGGATGTAATATTAGGAGGGAAGGCCAGAGGAGATGTAAGATTAGGAGGGAAGGCCAGAGGGGATGTAATATTAGGAGGGAAGGTCAGAGGGGATGTAATATTAGGAGGGAAGGCCAGAGGGGATGTAATATTAGGAGGGAAGGCCAGAGGGGATGTAATATTAGGAGGGAAGGGTAGAGGGGATGTAATATTAGGAGGTAAGGCCAGACTGGGATGTAATATTAGGAGGTAAGGCCAGACTGGGATGTAATATTAGGAGGAAAGGCCAGAGGGGATGTAATATTAGGAGGTAAGGCCAGAGGGGATGTAATATTAGGAGGAAAGGCCAGAGGGGATGTAATATTAGGAGGTAAGGCCAGAGGGGATGTAATATTAGGAGGTAAGGCCAGACTGGGATGTAATATTAGGAGGAAAGGCCAGAGGGGATGTAATATTAGGAGGTAAGGCCAGAGGGGATGTAATATTAGGAGGTAAGGCCAGACTGGGATGTAATATTAGGAGGGAAGGCCAGACTGGGATGTAATATTAGGAGGTAAGGCCAGACTGGGATGTAATATTAGGAGGGAAGGCCAGAGGGGATGTAATATTAGGAGGGAAGGCCAGACTGGGATGTAATATTAGGAGGTAAGGCCAGACTGGGATGTAATATTAGGAGGTAAGGCCAGACTGGGATGTAATATTAGGAGGGAAGGCCAGAGGGGATGTAATATTAGGAGGTAAGGCCAGACTGGGATGTAATATTAGGAGGTAAGGCCAGACTGGGATGTAATATTAGGAGGTAAGGCCAGACTGGGATGTAATATTAGGAGGTAAGGCCAGACTGGGATGTAATATTAGGAGGTAAGGCCAGACTGGGATGTAATATTAGGAGGTAAGGCCAGACTGGGATGTAATATTAGGAGGTAAGGCCAGACTGGGATGTAATATTAGGAGGTAAGGCCAGACTGGGATGTAATATTAGGAGGTAAGGCCAGACTGGGATGTAATATTAGGAGGTAAGGCCAGACTGGGATGTAATATTAGGAGGGAAGGCCAGACTGGGATGTAATATTAGGAGGTAAGGCCAGACTGGGATGTAATATTAGGAGGGAAGGCCAGACTGGGATGTAATATTAGGAGGGAAGGCCAGACTGGGATGTAATATTAGGAGGGAAGGCCAGACTGGGATGTAATATTAGGAGGGAAGGCCAGACTGGGATGTAATATTAGGAGGTAAGGCCAGACTGGGATGTAATATTAGGAGGTTAGGCCAGACTGGGATGTAATATTAGGAGGTAAGGCCAGACTGGGATGTAATATTAGGAGGGAAGGCCAGACTGGAATGTAATATTAGGAGGGAAGGCCAGACTGGGATGTAATATTAGGAGGTAAGGCCAGACTGGGATAGTGAAATTATCTTAGAAGATTATCTAACTGTAATTTTTTTTTAAAATTTGATTTATTTATAACTTGTCATCTGTAATCTAGATGATTGTCTTCTTGAGAGAGAAGCTGTATATAGAGTTAACTGTATTTCATAATAAAAACCTTACAGTTCTGAAGGGGCCTCTGGTGGCAGTGAAACAACTCCAGTTGAAGATCTCCCTGGCAACCGACTACTCGGACGTGCTCAGGCTCGTCGCTCAACCCTCAACAAAAAGCTTGCAGTTAGAAGTCAAAGGCCAAAGCAGAAGGAAAGCAGGACACAACAAGAAATAAATGGTGCTCAGTTTGACATTCATTCAATGCCAGTCGTACCACAAGAGCAGCATATTGATGATGTGCTAGGTCCTATGACCCCAACTCAGAGAACTATCATGAATCACCTCGCCATGCTGCACACACCAGATGAGGACGAGATCCTGGGCGACATTAATCCATCCACACCTCAGCGAGTTCATTGTATGCGTACCTCTATGCTCAGTAGCACGGACATGAGATCACCGTTTGTGCGAGATTTACCTCCCCTGATTGAGTCTGAACAGGAACACGAGACACCAGACTACCCAACTATTGGAGAGTGTGATCAGGAGACAGCTTCCCTCAACAGTTCAATCAGTCTGAATCAACACAGATACAGACATACAAATAGACAGCCTGAGATGGAGGCACAGACAGACACTGTCGTCACGACCTCTGTAAGGTCAACACCTGAAATCAGATCATGCACTGGGTCTCAGAGGTCCTTGACAAATGGTGCAGTAACCCCTTATGGTGAAACTGTAGGAGGAAGTGAGGTCAGTGAAGGTCAGACGAGCATAAGAAGTAGGGGCAGACAAGCAGGTAGGCTATCTTACTTCTGTATGTTAGTTAAATCAATACAGAAAAATGTACTACAGTTAGTTATGTCTGAATACACACTCAGGGGAGAGAAATGACTTTTAAAATGGCATGGAAAAGTGGAACTTATACATTATTTGATAAAGTCTAATTGTTTTTTTTTTCCTTTTAGCTAGTCTCTATCAAAAAAACTTTGACACATTTCTGAAACTAATATTAATTTGTTTGTCAGTTATTGATCGCAAACTCATTAATTGTGTAAAATACCTAGTTTGAATTTTTTCCATAGGTTTATATAGACACTTGGATTGTCAGATTAAATTGAAGAAAATTGAAACAATATCTTATATCAGTCTGGAATCCTATATGTGCTAAGTTTTTTTAAACCTCTGTGCACATGTAGTAAAGAGAAGATTTAAAGTATTCTGTGTGACTGTACGTCCATCCCAAGCAAAAAGCTGACAGATTTGATGGTTACTGATATACTGATTCATCATAACTAATCCCTTGTAGTAGCCACTCTAATCAAACATTGATCAGAAAAGCAAAATTGTCACATGGTTTGGCAAATGTCTTAGTGGATGAAATGAAGGACAACCCTCAGTAGAAATATACAGTATATATCTGTACTTTACTATTGTATTGTATCCTGTTTAATTCTGGATCTCCACATCTTTTATATAGCTTTTTTTTTATTTTAGTCAAATTTTGTTGAGTTTTTTTACCTTAGTCTACTTGTATCTTGTATCCTATATCTTAATGTAATCTCAAGGTGCTTTATTTCTTTGTGTTACATGTTGCTAAATAAATAATAAAACTACATGATTTAAGTCTTAACTGCATGGTGCTTTGTATCATAGCCTAACTGCATGGTGCTTTGTATTGTAGCCTAACTGCATTGTGCTTTGTATTGTAGTCTAACTGCATGGTGCTTTGTATTGTAGTCTAACTGCATGGTGCTTTGTAATGTAGTCTAACTGCATGGTGCTTTGTATTGTAGTCTAACTGCATGGTGCTTTGTATTGTAGTCTAACTGCATGGTGCTTTGTATCATAGTCTAACTGCATGGTGCTTTGTATCATAGCCTAACTGCATGGTGCTTTGTATTTTAGCCTAACTGCATGGTGCTTTGTATCATAGTCTAACTGCATGGTGCTTTGTATCATAGCCTAACTGCATGGTGCTTTGTATTGTAGCCTAACTGCATGATGCTTTGGTATCGTAGTCTAACTGCATGGTGCTTTGTATCATAGTCTAACTGCATGGTGCTTTGTATCATAGCCTAACTGCATGGTGCTTTGTATTGTAGTCTAACTGCATGGTGCTTTGTTTTGTAGTCTAACTGCATGGTGCTTTGTATTGTAGTCTAACTGTATGGTGCTTTGTATCATAGTCTAACTGCATGGTGCTTTGTATCATAGCCTAACTGCATGGTGCTTTATATCATAGCCTAACTGCATGGTGCTTTATATCATAGCCTAACTGCATGGTGCTTTATATCATAGCCTAACTGCATAGTGCTTTGTATTGTAGCCTAACTGCATGGTGCTTTATATCATAGCCTAACTGCATGGTGCTTTGTGTTGTAGCCTAACTGCATGGTGCTTTGTATTGTAGCCTAACTGCATGATGCTTTGGTATCGTAGTCTAACTGCATGGTGCTTTGTATCATAGTCTAACTGCATGGTGCTTTGTATCATAGCCTAACTGCATGGTGCTTTGTATTGTAGTCTAACTGCATGGTGCTTTGTTTTGTAGTCTAACTGCATGGTGCTTTGTATTGTAGTCTAACTGTATGGTGCTTTGTATTGTAGCCTAACTGCATGATGCTTTGGTATCGTAGTCTAACTGCATGGTGCTTTGTATCATAGTCTAACTGCATGGTGCTTTGTATCATAGCCTAACTGCATGGTGCTTTGTATTGTAGTCTAACTGCATGGTGCTTTGTTTTGTAGTCTAACTGCATGGTGCTTTGTATTGTAGTCTAACTGTATGGTGCTTTGTATCATAGTCTAACTGCATGGTGCTTTGTATCATAGCCTAACTGCATGGTGCTTTATATCATAGCCTAACTGCATGGTGCTTTATATCATAGCCTAACTGCATGGTGCTTTATATCATAGCCTAACTGCATAGTGCTTTGTATTGTAGCCTAACTGCATGGTGCTTTATATCATAGCCTAACTGCATGGTGCTTTGTGTTGTAGCCTAACTGCATGGTGCTTTGTATTGTAGCCTAACTGCATGATGCTTTGGTATCGTAGTCTAACTGCATGGTGCTTTGTATCATAGTCTAACTGCATGGTGCTTTGTATCATAGCCTAACTGCATGGTGCTTTGTATTGTAGTCTAACTGCATGGTGCTTTGTTTTGTAGTCTAACTGCATGGTGCTTTGTATTGTAGTCTAACTGTATGGTGCTTTGTATCATAGTCTAACTGCATGGTGCTTTGTATCATAGCCTAACTGCATGGTGCTTTATATCATAGCCTAACTGCATGGTGCTTTGTATCATAGCCTAACTGCATGGTGCTTTATATCATAGCCTAACTGCATGATGCTTAGTATTGTAGCCTAACTGCAAGGTGCTTTGTGTTGTAGCCTAACTGCATGGTGCTTTGTGTTGTAGCCTAACTGCATGGTGCTTTGTATCATAGTCTAACTGCATGGTGCTTTGTATTGTAGCCTAACTGCATGGTGCTTTGTATTGTAGTCTAACTGCATGGTGCTTTGTATTGTAGTCTAACTGCATGCTTTTCTTCTTTCTTTTATCTTTTCTTTTGCTCCTGTGCTGTTCAGACATAGAATACATGTTGAGCTTTATCTCAGAAGATCGAGGACACAGTGCTGCCACAGGAAGTAATCGAAGTAACCGTTCCCGGAGCCGAGATAGAGTGGAGTCTGCTTCAACTAGTTCCACCATTACAGAAGAAGAGTCAGCAATCAGGAAAAGACTGCAGGTATAAGATACACATAGATTGATGGCACAGGTCAGGAAGCCTGCCATTATGACTACCTACATCAATAGCTTTGGACCAAACCTTTATTGTGAACACATCACCTTCCATTTATTGTATGATCCTACATCTATAATTCTATCATACATATATTTAAGTGTAAAATGTCTCAGATTACTGCATGTATTACACAGATAGCTCTTATACAAACTGTCTCACTAACATATGTACATAATTATTTAGTTATTTTCATACCACAACATCACACCATTATGTTCTCCATCTGCTAAAACTTCGATGGTCATTGGTCAAGGTTCAAGGTCAGAGATCACCACTGATCCAATATGAATAAAGATGTATACAATTAAGTTTTTAACAAACTTTTGACACCACAACATCACACAATCAGGTAGTACACTTGATTACATCTTGATGATTATCTGTCAAGGCCAAAAGTTATGCTGGACAACTTTTAAAATAAGATGCTTGTAATTATGTTCAAGATATTTAATGAAACTTTTGTTAGATCTAATTAAGAAGTGTCAGGACCTGTTTGAACTCCTACACACTCTATAGATCACACCTGATGTTTTATTCTATATTTACAGCATTACAAAGACTTGTATGTCGGCAACAGTCCAGATGGTCAATCTCCAGTAGATGCTGTCACAAGGGGGCGCCCTCCACGCAACCCCAGGCGACAGTTTGGTGAACACCTAGCACTGAGGCAGACTAAAAGTCGCAAGAAGATGGAACACCGTCGTCAAAATAATGACCTTGCTTTAGAGGGAAATGCATTTGGGAATCTCACACTAAGAGATCTCATATGAATAAAATGTATATTTCCTGCTCATTAGAAGTTAATCAGATGATTTAACATTCTTTTATGAAGTGTTATGCAATATTGTAATATTTTCTATGAATTTAAAGCATGACAAGTGTTGAAGGGATTCTTCACATGACCTTTACATACTCCTAGTTACCTTTGGCCAATAATTAATACTAGCTACCACTTCACAGGTTTCGAGTTGTCTGCTGTTGATCCTTTCTCTTTTTCTCAGCCTTAAAACACAACATAATGGTATGTAACATATTGTGTAGAAACCTTGAGAGTTACAGCCAGAGAACTAGTGTATAAGGTATAAGAGATGGTGTGAGCAGACAGTAAATCAGTGTTTGTAGATTTTATTGAACGCAGAGTGTATGAGATGTTTCAGACAAATGTCCTTCAGCTTTGAGACTGATTGATATATAACCGTAACTGTTATCATTTTGTGGTTGATAAAGTGTGTTCAGTGACTGCACTTTAATTTTTTTATGGGACAACACAGGGTACATCCTTAGTGTACTGTTGTTTGATCACCTCTAGTGGACACTTGATTTGCATAATTAAAGCTATATTTGTACATGGTGCATCATGATTTTTCATTACTTTGTCTTAATGTTTGTTTTTTTTTCTTCAGTTTTCTATTTCAAATGTACAAGATCAGTTCCTGAATTTTGATCAGAAATAATCCAAAGCTGAAAACTGTGCTGGATGACATTGGTATGAGCTAGAATGCCAATACGTGGTATGTAGTTGTAGAATGGCCAATTCTAGTATATTAAGCTGAAGGTATTAAGTGCAATTTATAAAATCTTCAATGAATATTGATAGGATGTTGAGTGCTTAAGTGTATGACATGCAGTCAGACCTGTCTATAAAGGTCACCTTTAATCAAAGATCGCCTGTCCATAAAGGCCACTTTTTTGGTTCCCTGAGTAATGCAATTTATAGTAATTGAATATCTACATAAAAGCCACCTGTGCATGAAGGCCATTTGTGTATAAATGCCACCTGTGTATGAAGGCCACTTGTGTATAACTGCCACCTGTGTATGAAGGCCACTTGTGTATAAATGCCACCTGTGTATGAAGGCCACTTGTGTATAAATGCCACCTGTGCATGAAGGCCACTTGTGTATGAAGGCTACCTGTGTATGGAGGCCACCTGTGTATGATGCCTACCTGTGTATAAAGGCCATCTATGTATAAAGCCAACTATGTATAAAGGCCACCCATGTATGAAGGCTACCTGTGTATAAAAGCCAACTGTGTATGAAGGCCACCTGTGTATAAAAGCCAACTGTGTATGAAGGCCATCTGTGTATAAAGGCTACCTGTGTATGAAGACTACCTGTGTATAAAGGCCACTTTTCTGGTTCCCTTTGATAACTTTTATAGACAGGTTGACTGTATATGTAAAACTGAATGAACCTTGTTCCTGTGTTCTGACCGGCAGTATTAACAGACTTTCTACAAGCACTTTATAGTAAATACATACAGTAAATTAGATATCTATGGTTCTCCACTTCTGTGTAGGTAGTATGTAGATAAATATTGAAAAATTAGATACAGTTTTCACAGACAGGTCAAACTCATTGTTCCTTGAAATATTTGTGACGTAAGATTCATGAAAATGAAGTAGTGTTCCCTAATTTTTTTTCACTTCAAATTATTAAGTTGAATGTGCATTCTATTTTTAGATGTGAGAGACAATCTCTATAACAGTATTTGTGAGAAGGTTGTGATTTAAGATGATAATCCATGTTACTGACAGTATTCTTTATATTGATAATTGTGTTCTCTGTATGTTGTTAGACTAGATCTTGTGTTGTCTGTGATGAGTAGACCTGAGATATACTGTGTTTACAGGGATATCTTGTTTCCTAGTCAGTGTCAGCTGTGTGGTATATTGTTTTACCTGATCCTCCCTGTTATATCACTATGGTATATCTGTACTATTCACTAGTCTTTTTGTTCTTAAGTCTGTTATCTCTGTGTTTATTTGAACTTATTTTGATGATTTTTGAAGTTCTAAAGTTAGCATACACGTACATGTACTCCTTAACTACAAAACTACTGTCCTATATGTTCTACAGATCTTATATATAGATTATGAACTCTTCTTTTTTTGTGGAATCTTTGGACGGGGTTATTTAATCAGAGTTCCAGTCTTGTTGTGCCTTCAGCATTGTTTTCCTCTTGTTATTAGCCATATTAATCATATAAATGGCTACTTCTCCCTGTGATTACATGTTTGCTTTTGTGTGTATTCTAATTGGAGTTCTTTAAATGATTCCTATTACAATTTAATTAGTTTGAGTAAACTTTTAATTCTAATAATCTGATCGATATTGGAAGATTGAATTTGAAACATTTTTCACAAATAGACGATGGAATTATACTAGAAAGAGGGACATCAAGACATATATATGATATACAGCTGGGGATTTGAAGTCTACTTATATTTGGAATGACCTAGTAACTTATACAATGGTTTATAAAACAACGAGAAATTAGAAATATTTTATTTTCATCACTAATTGAAAGTTTGTATTGAAATAAGAAGTTTTTGAATGTGTTTCTATCTTGTATGTTATATTTTGTATACTATATATTCTGTAATACAGAGGCTGCTTGTTAATGTAAAAATAATGAACAATTGTATGTAAATGAAAATTTGATATTATTGACTGTGATATGGTTTGTTGAGATACCTTATATAAACACTACTATATTACATAGCCAGTATAAAATTCACTTCCTGCTGACTGGGAAACAAAACAATTATTGTTGGTATTCAATGTTTCTGGGGTTTTTTCACAACTCTTTTTTGTCTCATTACTAAGGTTTTGTTCTATTCTAGTGAAGATGTTTCTACTGCTGATTGTTCTTACTCTGATTTATCTATGACTGGAGATAAATTCTCTGTGATTTATCTATGACTGGAGATAAATTCTCTGTGATTTATCTATGACTGGAGATAAATTCTCTGTGATTTATCTAAGACTGGAGATAAATTCTCTGATTTATCTATGACTGGAGATAAATTCTCTGTGATTTATCTATGACTGGAGATAAATTCTCTGTGATTTATCTATGACTGGAGATAAATTCTCTGTGATTTATCTATGACTGGAGATAAATTCTCTGTGATTTATCTATGACTGGTGATAAATTCTCTGTGATTTATCTATGACTGGAGATAAATTCTCTGTGATTTGTCTATGACTGGTGATAAATCCTCTGTGATTTATCTATGACTGGAGATAGATCCTCTGTGATTTATCTATGACTGGAGATAGATCCTCTGTGATTTATCTATGACTGGTGATAAATCCTCTGTGATTTATCTATGACTGGTGATAAATTCTCTGTGATTTATCTATGACTGTTGATAGACCCACTGTGATTTATCTATGACGGGAGATAAATCCTCTGTGATTTATCTATGACTGGTGATAAATCACCTGTGATTTATCTATGACTGTTGATAGACCCACTGTGATTTATCTACAACTGGTGATAGATCCTCTGTGATTATCTATGACTGGTGATAGATCCTGTGTGATTTATCTATGACTGGTGATAAATCCTCTGTGATTTATCTATGACTGGAGATAAATCCTCTGTGATTATCTATGACTGGTGATAAATCACCTGTGATTTATCTATGACTGTTGATAGACCCACTGTGATTTATCTACAACTGGTGATAGATCCTCTGTGATTATCTATGACTGGTGATAGATCCTGTGTGATTTATCTATGACTGGAGATAAATTCTCTGTGATTTATCTATGACTGGTGATAAATCCTCTGTGATTTATCTATGACTGGAGATAAATCCTCTGTGATTATCTATGACTGGTGATAAATCCTCTGTGATTTATCTATGACGGGAGATAAATCCTCTGTGATTTATCTATGACTGGTGATAAATCACCTGTGATTTATCTATGACTGTTGATAGACCCACTGTGATTTATCTACAACTGGTGATAGATCCTCTGTGATTATTTATGACTGGTGATAGATCCTCTGTGATTTATCTATGACTGGTGATAAATCCTCTGTGATTTATCTACAACTGGTGATAGATCCTCTGTGATTTATCTATGACTGGTGATAAATCCTCTGTGATTTATCTACAACTGGTGATAAATCCTCTGTGATTTATCTATGACTGGAGATAGATCCTCTGTGATTTATCTATGACTGGTGATAAATCCTCTGTGATTTATCTATGACTGGTGATAAATCCTCTGTGATTTATCTATGACTGGTGATAAATTCTCTGTGATTTATCTATGACTGGTGATAGACCCTCTGTGATTTATCTATGACTGGAGATAAATTCTCTGTGATTTATCTATGACTGGTGATAAATCCTCTGTGATTTATCTATGACTGGTGATAGATCCTCTGTGATTTATCTATGACTGGTGATAAATCCTCTGTGATTTATCTATGACTGGAGATAGATCCTCTGTGATTTATCTATGACTGGTGATAAATCCTCTGTGATTTATCTATGACTGGTGATAGATCCTCTGTGATTTATCTATGACTGGTGATAGATCCTCTGTGATTTATCTATGACTGGAGATAGATCCTCTGTGATTTATCTATGACTGGTGATAAATCCTCTGTGATTTATCTATGACTGGAGATAGATCCTCTGTGATTTATCTATGACTGGAGATAAATTCTCTGTGATTTATCTATGACTGGTGATAAATCCTCTGTGATTTATCTATGACTGGTGATAGATCCTCTGTGATTTATCTATGACTGGTGATAAATCCTCTGTGATTTATCTATGACTGGTGATAAATCCACTGTGATCATAAAGACAAAATGACAATATTTATTTAGATGTCTTTCAAACAGAGTAGCTTCCTTTATTTATTGTGTCCTGGACAAGATGGCATATTGTTATTGTTTATGTAGTCTATTAAGCACTGCAGATGTTACAGCACTTCCTTATAAATAAATTATTAAAAACAGGTCATTGTCTTTGTTTTACAGTTTTGTATACATCATGTAACATGTAGTTAATATCAGATGTAAGTGTCATAAGATATGTGAGTGATATGGCAATTAAGTACAAAACATTTATGTTTAATCCAAGTTTTCACTATACAAGGAAATCTTTCTGATATTTGATGAATACATGCAGCTAGTCAACTTTCCCTGGCACTGAGCTACAAATAGAACCGTCTTTAAACTGTAGCAATCTCAGTACACCTGCATTCTGAAACTGAAACTCTAGACAAGGCAATTATAACTAGAAATAACATAACCTATACACAACACAAAACACAACACAAAGCACAAAGCAACGTGATTCAAAACACAACACAAAACACAACACAAAGCACAAAGCAACGTGATTCAAAACACAACACAAAGCACAAAGCAACATGATTCAAAACACAACACAAAACAACACAAAACGACACAATTAAAAACAAACACATAATAATATCAGATAATTCAAAACAACAATTAAAAAACCGACACAAAGCACAAGAAGACAATTCAAAACACAACACAAAACAACACAATCCAAAACACAAAACAATTAAAAAACAACAAAATTCAAAACAACAAACTAACATAATTCTCAACACAAAACACAACACAAAACAACATAATTCAAAACACAACACAAAACACAACACAACACAAAATAACATAATTCAAAACACAACACAAAACAACATAATTCAAAACACAACACAAAACAACATAATTCAAAACACAACACAAAACACAACACAACACAAAACAACATTATTCAAAACACAACACAAAACACAATAATTCAAAACACAACACAAAACACAACACAACACAAAACAACATAATTCAAAACACAACACAAAACACAACACAAAACAACATAATCCAAAACACAACACAAAACAACACAAAACAACAAAACACAGTGAAAATGTCTGATCTAGGAAAAATAGATCACAGATTTTGATTCAATACCAAAGATTACATCGTAGTTGAAGCAAGAACGACTTTTTTTGTCCCAGAATTGTTGGAGTATGAAATCTGAGATATAGGAGCTATGACAGGAATTGTTGTGTCTTCTTACTTTTATTGGTTCTTTAGCAGTTTGATCTTTTCGGTTCTTTCTTCTTTCTAATCCCTCCAAAAGTCATACATCTACAACTAGAGATGAACATGAAGTTTTAGAATGATCTGTCACAGATTACTCAAGATAAAGTGAAAACCATCAAAACTACATGTATTGTAATCAACATTGTCAGCCGTACACCATGTTGTTAGTATAACTGTCAATGTATAATTAGGGACCAAACAGAGTTAGCAGAAGGAGATAATCATCGCAGAAATTCTTTTGAAATAGCAATCAAAAACTTTCAAAATCAAACATGGGTGCCTGTCGGCCATATTGTTACTTCAATCAATCCTCAGCAGAAAAGAGAATCTACACTTCTATAGCTATAGGTGGCATCCTGTACTCCTAAAGAAATAATGATAACAAGTTAATTATAATATCGGTGTACTTCACCGTAATATACACTGATAATATCGATGTACTTCACCGCAATATACACTGATAATATCGGTGTACTTCACCGTAATATACACTGATAATATCGATGTACTTCACCGCAATATACACTGATAATATCGGTGTACTTCACCGTAATATACACTGATAATATCGGTGTACTTCACCGTAATATACACTGATAATATCGGTGTACCTCACCGTAATATACACTGATAATATCAGCTGCAATATACACTGATAATATCGGTGTACTTCACCGTAATATACACTGATAATATCGGCCGCAATATACACTGATAATATCAGTGTACTTCACCGCAATATACACTGATAATATCAGTGTACTTCACTGCAATATACACTGATGATATCGGTGCACTTTACCACAATATACACTGATAATATCAGTGTACTTCACTGCAATATACACTGATAATATCGATGTACTTCACCGCAATATACACTGATAATATCGGTGTACTTCACCACAATATACACTGATGATATCGGTGTACTTCACCGTAATATACACTGATAATATCGGTGTACTTCACCACAATATACACTGATGATATCGGTGTACTTCACCGTAATATACACTGATAATATCGGTGTACTTCACCACAATATACACTGATGATATTGGTGTACTTCACCGTAATATACACTGATGATATCGGTGTACTTCACCACAATATACACTGATGATATCGGTGTACTTCACCGCAATGTACACTGATAACAATTCTATAATCTAACCAATGACATCCATAAGCGTGAAAAATAGCCCATCATTTTTTTTTTCAGTCATTTGTATGAAATAATAAATGGAAAACTAAGGTCTTATTTTCGTGTAAGAAGTTGTCATTTAATGGAAAAACTGGTAATATATCGATTCAAAAGATGCATGTCGTAAATTATGGGGAAGTTTTATGGTCTTTGTAGTGATTTCATTGAGAAATATTCCATTTATTTGTTAGTTTTCAGAAGCCCTTACTCTTCCAGAACACCTTGTCTTATTCTCCTTTTACTTATTCTGGAGTAGCCGTATAATCTTTGTTTCTTTTTTTCTTATTTGGCATTTTTATTTACTTATTTTGTACTAGAGCCAGGTCTCAGTATTTCCTATGAAGCTAGTAAATACCCTGTCATTTATCGCTTCCAGGCATATTTTTCATGTTTCACCTGGACCTCTGTATCATGTGTCACCAGCTCCCTGAGCAAATATCAGGATACTTAAAAAATATCATTTCTCATTCAGACAAAGCTGCATATTAAACACATGATAATGGTAATCTAGTAACAATAATAGTCAGGGACTTGACTGTATTTATGAGAAGAAAATGAAATTGATAACCACGAGAAATATGAATTTGTCGTCATGAAACAGAATTCACATAATATATGAAAAGGAAACATGTCGAAATTAATCTCAAAACATGGCAAGATTGTGTTTTTTTCCCAATTCACTTTCTGTGTCTCTAAATATCTATATTATATCTATATTATATCTATATTACGGTAAATCTGATGAAAGATTATAAGAACCCTACAAAAAGACACACTATAAAGCAGTGAAGCATGAAATCACTCTCATGAGGTTTCTATAATATGTTGTTGTGATCCGTATCTTTAAACATTCCGCTTTATGGAGGAACCCATATCCGTCAAAATTCGGAAATTATATACATCCTGTGTTCCGCTTTGTTGGTCTTCCAAAACGAATCAAGATGGCGTACAAACCTTACGAAAAGCGACACCGGGATTTGCAGGAGGATGTGCGTCCCCCTAATAGTAGGCTTTTTGTCATCTGTGGAAAGGGTGTCAAAGAAGAAACTTTCAAAGAAGCTTTCGAAGAATATGGAACAATCGAGGACATTTGGGTCGTAAAAGATAAACGAACCAATGAAGACAAAGGTTAGTGTGACTATCAGCTATTGTAATAATAAATGCACGCGTGTGGCTATATCCAATATAGCCTATAGCCAGTCATAGAAACAGTATCACCGCATAGTCTTCATACTTCAGCTAATTAAGTCACACCCGATTTATCATATTCATATAAATAAACTCGCTCATTTCTATAAAAAGCAAACAACGCCCAACTTTGCGCAAAGGATGTCTGAACGAGTTGGCCATTCCCGGCGTGGCTGGTGCAAAACGATACGCTTCATTAAGCAATGCATTAGTTACTTAGTTCTTACAGTATCCTTTAAGACCGTTTGCAAATAAACAATATTGATCTATACAAACTCGAAAATGAAAATTGAAGGCTGTTCACTGCATGTTGCGAGACTTATTGAAGGAAAGCTACTCGTGTTGTCTATATACTCAATTTGTATTATATGCCCATATGGGAGATACTTCTAAGTCCCTGGCCTATCTTAAAAGTGTCGACAAGCATCGGAAAGCGTCTTGTTTGAAATATGATTATGATTCATCACGATATGAATTTTCAGTTTCATAACTGTACATAGGCCAACTTTAGTGATTTTGCTACAGCAAGATTGACAGTTTGGCACACATGTACACTTTTTCACACATAACATTGGTTGTAGTTAAGTGTCTTCAGACTGTATCTCCCAAAACAGTGACATCACAATATATTATGAATAGATGGAGAGTTAAATTATCCGAGATTGTTATTCTAGTATGGATATTTTGTGCAGACTGGCATCCGTAACTCAATTAAAATAGTTGTGTAAACATGCTAATCAAGTATTTAAGTCATTAAGCATATAAAGATTTGAGTTTGAAGAGACTGCTCTTGAGTGTGGGATACACAACACACAAGTGTACTGTTGACTATTGAGTGAAAATCAACTCTCCTTAACATACTGTAATAAAGTTTTAAAACATCAACATGAAACTTGGTACAATAGTGTTACTGTGATGTATTTTCTGATGTCACTAATTTTATTGAGTACATTAAAAGATATTTTCTCAAGACACTTGTCGCTAGTTGACACTATTTAGACAGACCTGAAATTCCTGTTTCCTATGTAAAATATCATCTTTTTAATTTGTTCATGTAATATAGTATCAAAAATGTTCCTCAAAAATCTACAGAGGATTTTAGCTTTAACTAATTGCTTTAAAATCATGACAAATTTTCTAGATGAAAATGCACAAGTTTGCATATTTGATTTATTTTTGAACACTAAATTTTTCTGTCTGAATATTAATGTCCTTGAAAAAAATGTACAAAAGGTAAGGAATGCAACTTGTATGTACTTGTCATAAAAAACATAAGTGATCAGGGTTTTCCATAATTTTGTTAGTAGTAGGCTGTGTAGTGAAAGTAGGAGGCTGGCCTGCCGTGTATGTGTAGCGTACGGAACTGGATTGGTGTAGGTGGCCAAATGATCAAAGTAGCTGGTCAAATTGGCTGGCGACCGGCCCTTATGGAAAACCCTGAGAATATTGTGTATTTCTCCAGTGATGACTGCACTCTACAACATCCTTATTGTGTTTTAATGGAGCTATATAGAACCATTAGATATTATCAAAAACCTTTTTGATTTGGCTTTCATGATCAAGACCAAGGTTGTTAGTTTATGTATTCTTTCAGTTTGTTTTTACTGACTAGATGAAGTATTATGATAGACAATATCAAAGAAACTCTGTAATTCTGAGGTCCTTTTAATCTCTGTAACCCCTTGTAATTCTGAGGTCCCTTTAATCTCTGTAACCCCTCGTAATTCTGAGGTCCCTTTAATCTCTAACCCCTCGTAATTCTGAGGTCCCTTTAATCTCTGTAACCCCTCGTAATTCTGAGGTCCCTTTAATCTCTGTAACCCCTCGTAATTCTGAGGTCCCTTTAATCTCTGTAACCCCTCGTAATTCTGAGGTCCTTTTAATCTCTGTAACCCCTCGTAATTCTGAGGTCCCTTTAATCTCTGTAACCCCTTGTAATTCTGTGGTCCCTTTAATCTCTGTAACCCCTCGTAATTCTGAGGTCCCTTTAATCTCTGTAACCCCTCGTAATTCTGAGGTCCTTTTAATCTCTGTAACCCCTCGTAATTCTGAGGTCCCTTTAATCTCTGTAACCCCTTGTAATTCTGAGGTCCCTTTAATCTCTGTAACCCCTCGTAATTCTGAGGTCCCTTTAATCTCTGTAACCCCTCGTAATTCTGAGGTCCCTTTAATCTCTGTAACCCCTTGTAATTCTGTGGTCCCTTTAATCTCTGTAACCCCTCGTAATTCTGTGGTCCTTTTAATCTCTGTAACCCCTCGTAATTCTGAGGTCCCTTTAATCTCTGTAACCCCTCGTAATTCTGAGGTCCTTTTAATCTCTGTAACCCCTCGTAATTCTGAGATCCCTTTAATCTCTGTAACCCCTCGTAATTCTGAGGTCCCTTTAATCTCTAACCCCTCGTAATTCTGAGGTCCCTTTAATCTCTGTAACCCCTCGTAATTCTGAGATCCCTTTAATCTCTGTAACCCCTCGAAATTCTGAGGTCCTTTTAATCTCTGTAACCCCTCGTAATTCTGAGGTCCTTTTAATCTCTGTAACCCCTCGTAATTCTGAGGTCCCTTTAATCTCTAACCCCTCGTAATTCTGAGGTCCCTTTAATCTCTGTAACCCCTCGTAATTCTGAGGTCCCTTTAATCTCTGTAACCCATCGTAATTCTGTGGTCCCTTTAATCTCTGTAACCCCTCGTAATTCTGTGGTCCCTTTAATCTCTGTAACCCCTTGTAATTCTGAGGTCCCTTTAATCTCTGTAACCCCTCGTAATTCTGTGGTCCCTTTAATCTCTGTAACCCCTTGTAATTCTGAGGTCCCTTTAATCTCTGTAACCCCTCGTAATTCTGTGGTCCCTTTAATCTCTGTAACCCCTTGTAATTCTGAGGTCCCTTTAATCTCTGTAACCCCTCGTAATTCTGTGGTCCCTTTAATCTCTGTAACCCCTTGTAATTCTGAGGTCCCTTTAATCTCTGTAACCCCTCGTAATTCTGAGGTCCCTTTAATCTCTGTAACCCCTCGTAATTCTGAGGTCCCTTTAATCTCTGTAACCCCTTGTAATTCTGAGGTCCCTTTAATCTCTGTAACCCCTCGTAATTCTGAGGTCCCTTTAATCTCTGTAACCCCTTGTAATTCTGAGGTCCCTTTAATCTCTGTAACCCCTCGTAATTCTGGGGTCCCTTTAATCTCTGTAACCCCTTGTAATTCTGAGATCCCTTTAATCTCTGTAACCCCTTGTAATTCTGAGATCCCTTTAATCTCTGTAACCCCTCGTAATTCTGTGGTCCCTTTAATCTCTGTAACCCCTCGTAATTCTGAGGTCCCTTTAATCTCTGTAACCCCTTGTAATTCTGAGGTTCCTACAATTTTATTTTTTTTGACTTTAACCTAGTGTTTTGGTGAATTAACTGTTCTCACATATTTTTGGAAACACCAAAAGAACATGTAGCCTTCAGGGTAAGTCATGTAAGTTAAGCATGCATTGCCAATCACACTAAAAGCATGCACAGGTGAGTGAATCTATTTATAGACTGACTGTTCTCACCTGTGTTTTCGCTGGGATTACAATACATTACACACAGATTTGTATTCAGACTGGCAAGATGAATAGGTGGTATGGTTAACAAGTTAAACAGTGATCTTTAAAACTATTTGTCAATGGTTGCTATAATAATGTATGTGTTTTTTTCTCTAAAAATAACATATAATAGCACATAATGTATATACTACCTGTAACAACTTTGGGATCATTCAACAACTCCAACATGATCAGGATTGTATAATTAGACTTTTTTTTTCTTTTTAATGTTTACTAGGATTTGGACAGGCATTTGTAGGGTCTAATTATGGGCTCCAACTTGATCATTCCCAATAAAAAATTAAAAACTTTCCTGTATTTCCCCTAATTAGACCTTAATTTTTCCAATCAGCATTTTGTATTTAAATTGTCTAAGTCCTTGAACAATTTCTCTGTGTTAAAATTCTGGAGGAACTAGGGCTATATTTTTCTGTCAGTTGGCTGGTTCTGTGCTGATGATATTTGAAAAAAAAAATGAATTTTCGATCACAAAAAAAATATTACTGTTTCAACAAATTTTGATTGTTGTATGTTGCACATTCCAAATTCAAATCCTCATTTATAATTTTATTTTACAGGTGTAGCTTACATCAAGTTTTCCAAGTCATCCGAGGCTGCTCATGCAATGGAAGAAATGAATGGCAAACAGTTGGAGGGCTCTCCTAAACCTATTAAAGTATGTAGATCAACATTTACCATTAACAGAAAGCTATAGATAATGTAAAGGGCCAATGATTTTTCGCGATCGCGGACAGAATTTTGGTTTTTGAATAGGAACGAGAATCCAAGTCAGAAAAACTCCCATATATTCATATTGAATTTGACTGAAATTCTGTATGCTTTTCATTCCAATCCCAATGTCTGTGCTGATTTTCATTAATTTATGGCATAAACAAGGAAATTGTTTGAACAGCTTGAACCGTGCTTCGGAAACATTAGCGACATCCCACACTGGACCAGTTTACGTTGGTAACCAAAGTCACATGGTTAGTGCATGTACACATCGTGATTGACAGTGGTGACAAGCCAAGCACTTCGAGTGTGAAAAAACGTAGACTTGATCCTATTAAAAAAGTCAATGAGAAATCTAGGGCATCACCGTTCCCAGATGACCTTTATGAAAATGACGACGATTTATTTTGCAAATTTTGCCAGTACAGCATTGATTTTACCAGAGCTGACATGGTCAAGAGTCTTATAAAATCCAAGAAACATGCTGAGAGAATTAGGATCTCAATCCATATTTGTTTTAATACTACTGCTGCAATATATTTTGCGATACTAGTCAGAAAACTAGTCTGAGATATCATATTCTAAGATTGTTTATGAGTTCAATTGTTCCAGTCAGGAAAATTTCAATTATCCAGTCAATAAAGTTTTGATGACTATCTGCTATGTCAGTGTTTGATCTCATGAAACCGATAAAAAACGGAATTCATGAAAATCTGAAACGGAATTGGTGCAAATTTGAAATCGAAAATCATTGGCCCTACATGTATTAGGTGTTATCATTCATGTGACTTTATTTTAGTTAACAAGAAACTTTGATCAAACTTTATAAAAAAAGGTTAAGTTTTAGAATTCCTAAGGCAAGTTGTGGAGGGGTTTGATGGTCAGTGTCACTAACTCAATATCTAGAAAGTAAACATCCAAGTAAAATTTAGTGTCATTATCCTAGAAACTCTGTAGAGACTTGGGTGTAACATTAATGGAATAATTGAAATCACTTGTTTTGAAATTTTTTTGGTATATTGTTCTGTTAAATATCTGCATTTTCGTTTGGATTATGTCAGGACAAATTAAAATCCAATACCGAAGGTCTCATAGTTTGACATTTGATTGGTACCAATAACTACCTGGAGCTACATCTTGCACAAAATCATGTATTACTTTTTCACTCTATGATAATTTTTTTTTTACAAAGATAATAAAATCTATGTGCCTAGATTCCGTCTTACTCTATTTCAAACTTTTGCCATTTTTCATTTGCAAAATGCATTTTAGTACAGAAATTTTTATTCTATCATCTTTGTGTCCCAAGAATGGCATGTTGGACATACATTCTGTTTCTGTCTGGTCAGATTTTTGTCATTGTTTAAGATTTTAAAGAAACCACTTTCATGGGTTTAAGGCTGATGTTTGTACATAATGTACAATACATATCATTAGCCCTCAATTGGTTTTTTACCTCACAAACTCGATAAGTCACTCTGTTGAACTCTGCGTTATTGGAGATAATAATCCCCAATATTGATAAACTTCCTCCTTGAATGGTATGGTAATACCTGAAAATGACCCAAGTGTAAATTTCAGTATAGAAACAGCCAGTCATAACCAGGAATTTAGAAAAAGAAAGTTGTTAGTGAAACTGGTCTAGACATACATATACCGTTTTCTAGATTTAATTGGGATTTATGACTTAGTCTAGACACAGATATTTCATTGCTGTTTGGTTTGAATAGTATATTGTAATAAACAAAACAGAAAACAAATACACATACTATTGACTGTATTTTCCACAGAATATTTTGTGTTTTAACGCTTTTTATAATCATTTTTTGTCAATCTGCTTGTTGTATAGGTTCTCATTGCCAGCAGTAAAAGGGAAGGATCTGTTCGAGATCCTAAGGAAGATGAGAAACTGCTAAGATTGTTTGTTATTGTTCCAAAGTCATATACTCGTGATGACCTGAAAAAGGAGTTTGAGGTAAGTGACTTGAGATATTTTTTTGTCAGATGAGACACCTTATTCTCAGTTTCAAGATTTTTTTTAATGTTTTTAATGTTATGTTATTTTCTATTTGTTAAAATCATGTAAACTTGATGTTTACTATAGTAACCATTTTAGTAAGACAAATAGAAATACAGACTTGTATTCTCTTCTGCAACAAGAAAGTAATGAAGGCAGCCACCGTGTTCCTAAAAATACATCTCTTTACTGAACACTTCAGTAATATCAGTACTTTGTACTGAAATGTTGATAGTTTTCATTTCATGAACATTTTATTCTCGCAGGATAATTATCGCTTCTAAGTCATTGCATATAAGTAAATATATTCACAGAGAATATGAATGGATTTTGATTAATTTTTAATGATTGTGTCAGAGTGAAAGTGAAATGTCATTTATGATAAATTTTCTGTTTGGTTAAGCAATTCAGACCACTTACAATGGCAGACAAATATTTCAGAAATATGGTGATGTGGAGAGTGCCACATTGGTGACCGATCGAGTGTCTGGGGAGTGTAAAGGCTTTGGTTATGTGCGTTATCACAGGGCCTACCATGCTGCCCTGGCCATGGAGACTTGTGATCCATGTACGTATCTCGGGAATCATTTTAGGGTTTTTTTTTTTTAAATTTTCCCATCATGCATCACGATTTTGTTGAGATTTTTCCATCATTCACCAGTGATAAATTTCAATATTTCCATAATCCATCATGTGTCTGTCAAACTTTGAACTTCCCTGTTTAACTATATGACTTCTTTTATTGATTTGCTGATATTTTCCTGTAAACATGTAGATGGCACTATCAAATTTTAGCACTTTGTCATTTTTTGGAAATCTAAAGATGATTTGTAAATAATTCAATGATGAATTTGTGCCTCCACAATAATTGCTAAATAGAAATTAAAACAAACTGCAAATGCTACAGTTATATTTTAGCACAATACTTTCATTACAAAAAGCACTGAAGTAAGATGACTATTTAATGTACATTTACAGTAGTCACAGTTCCATAATTAAGATGTAAACTCATTGAGATGTGGATAAAATTGTAACACCGGATTTGTCAATACGAAATAATTTACAATTCACTTAGAAAAATCCTACTTGTCTGTCCTATGTTTTTGGTATCAATACTTAAATGATTACTTTGATTGATGTACAGAGATTATCAAATGTATGTAAAACTGATAATTATGAAAAAAAATCCAAATGTTATTTTAATGTTGTTTTCAGCTTTCAAGCCAAAGTTTGCTGACCCCAAGCCAAGTAAGGATGATTATGACAATCATAATCGGCGAGATCGTGGCGACAGGGACAACATGTACGGAGGATACCAAGGGGGGTACCGTGACATGATGGGAGGTTATAACACCAGAGGAGATAGAGGTAAGTTTTCTGTTAAGGGAGTGACCCAGGGAAAATTATGTAGAAGGCAGTAACTATCAACAGGGTATTAAGGGTTGACTCTAGAGTTTAGAAAGGTAGGCTGTCCTTCAGATAAATCATTTGTCACAATAGCTAGTCAGGTTTGGTCACTCACAATGGTTTTGTACTTCTACTAAATGAGAAAATCTAGAAAGTTATTGAGGTCCTATCATATACAAAACATATCACAAAATGTAACCGGATTGCCAATAAGATAATATTTAAAACATTTCTTTACCAGTAACTTTCAACAATGATTTACATTAAGGTGTTACAAAATTTACTAAATCCTAAATCTGTATTTGTGTTGGACACTTTTGATTTCATATCTCTTATGCTGATATTCTGATACTTGCTTTTGCGAAAAATATCTAATATATAAAGAATAGAGAATCAAGCAAGATTTAAATTCAATTTAATAATAATGTCACCATGGATGATACTAATTGACAAGGGTTTATTTAGGTAAGATATTTTATAGATTTATCTGTTTCAGGTATGAAGAGGGGTTACCAGGATATGGGAATGTCTCGATTTGAAATGGGTCGTAGCAACAACCGAGAAGAGTATGGAGGTGGAGGTGGCGGTGGCTATTACCAGGAACCAAACAGGAGTAAGTTGGCAAATTTAATAAGTACACCACCTCAATAGTAAAATATCTTATATAGATAAAGGAGTTTAGATAGAATGATTTTTAAATTCAAATCAGTTATTGACAACATATGCTACAGTAGATATAAGTGTGAAAGATTAATCTGCTGATTATCTGTCTGGATTTGGATTGTTCATAGATTTCTGATATTGTGTTAACAGTGTCAGTTCCAACACCCTCCCAGCCCTTGCTATCTATGGGCAACAACCCCCAGCCTGGACCTATGGAAATGCTCCAGTCCTATCAGAGTCATGGCAGTACAAGACTTCACATCACAGCACCCATTGGTCTCACCCAGGGCTATCTCACACGCCTCTTCAGTCTCATTCCGGGCCTCGAGTACTGCGATCTTAACGAGACCACTGGTAAGTGTGGCTGTATCTAATTCATATTTTTAGTGTCGACTCATCAAACTGAAGTAATGTCCACTTCAAACAGATAAAAGTTAAATAGTATCCAAAATATTTAAGTTTTTGATCTGATTTCTTCTTTACAGATATCTGTTATTAAGTCATAAGTGATGCTTTTTTCATGCTAAAGCCATAATTCACCAGGAAATTGATTAGGAAGAAATTAATGGAAAGGATGTTTAACTGAATTGTCATTGATTAGGAAGAAATTAATGGAAAGGATGTTTAACTGAATTGTCATTGATTAGGAAGAAATTAATGGAAAGGATGTTTAACTGAATTGTCATTGATTAGGAAGAAATTAATGGAAAGGATGTTTAACTGAATTGTCATTGATTAGGAAGAAATTAATGGAAAGGATGTTTAACTGAATTGTCATTGATTAGGAAGAAATTAATGGAAAGGATGTTTAACTGAATTGTCAGTCAATTTGGTGAAAAATTCATTGATTTTTTTATTCTATGAATATTAAAGAGTTAAATTGTTCCTAGGATTTTCCATAAGATAAGAGGACAAGAGTAATGAGATTTTCTTATACTGACTTATCAATGGCAGCCCTTCCCTCTTCATGATAAAAGGTGTAGAACTCATAGTTATACTCAATTTTAGATACATATTCTGCCTGTTTTAGTGATCCTTGTTTCCTCTACTTCAGGTGTAGCTTATGCAAGATACACTACTGGGCAGTGTGCGTCTTACGCTCGTGACAAACTTGATGGTTTTGAATATCCCATTGGCAGTCGATTGATGGTGAGGTTTGCTGACGGACCAAGCACTGCACCAACACAAGACACACAACAGGACATGAGTGGTGGCTATGACAGGTAATATTATATATACAATCAACAGTTGCTCTACTGACTAGTGAATGGATTATCATCTCTTTATAATGTTGATTGGAAATATTGAAACAGACTCTGTCCACCCTTCCATTATATTGAGGAATTCCATGGTCCATATCTAGAAGAAAATTAAACAGTAATTACACTAACATGAGTGATACATAAGGACTGGAGAGTGTGTTCTACAGAGCGCATGCTGTAGATGCTATATCCACAAACATTTTTTTAGGTATCTGTGCACTAATTTAAAATCTGGTTTAGACAAAGTTTGAAAGGGAAGCTGTGTCTACATAGAGAATGTTTTAGAATAACGTCATTCCTCAATGCTTTGTAAATCAGCAAAGGATGTTGTATGGTATGTGATGTGTTTGAAAACTTTTTATGGTTGGGGAAATACTGATGATGGTGTCTTGTTATTGTGGTAGTGGGATAACTGCAAGTTACTTTGGCAGCAACAGAAATTTATCTCATTACTAAATTAAATGATGGGGGCTATAACAAAAACTAAAAGGATACAACCATCTGAAGTTTCATTTTACAGACATTGTCAATTCTTCATCAACTAGAACTACACGTCTCTTTTATCTCATTGCTTGTTTTTAATGTTACCAGTTATCGTGGCTACTGTGCAGCACGTCCAGACCAACACAAAGCTGAAGACATGATTCAAAGGGTGAGTACATTGTATATATAGACATGTTGGGTTTGTGTGTTGGTTAGAACATCTCGGTACATATATGCATGGAAGGACGAAAACAAAAAGTAAGTATTATAAGTAGGAACAAGAACTATTTTGTTTGGATTAGTCCATTTATTCTGGATTTATCTTCTCTGATATCATGAGTACACTAAATCCACAAATTTACAAAATAAGTAAATTTATTGAGTGTGTGTGTGTGTACTCATCCCATAGAAGGTATGGGCTGGGCCAAATTCCGTAGCCACCTATATTTTCTGTTGGTTAATAGTCTGGATGTTTGATGATGATGATTATGATGATTGATGTTTGATGATGATGATGAGGATTGGTGCTTGTTTGATACATGTAATTCTTTGCGAATGATAATGATATGTTATGTACAATTTAGAGTGAAAATGATGTTAGGCCCTTAAATTGTATGGCGTGTCTGTGTATTGGTGTGTGAGGGCATGTGTGGCTTTGAAAGGCTGCAAGTGAAACATTTATGTTTTGAAAAATCTTTGAAAAATAAAAAATTATAAAAAAAAAAAAATTTATTGAGTTATCAACAAAATCAAGTGTCCACTGATTATTTTGGAATAACCATGTAAATTGAACCCCTCAAAATATATTATTTTTTCAGTAAGTAAGCATACATCTTTTTATACCTTTTGCCAAACCCAGGACGACAATTGTAAACATTTAACAATGTACATCCTTTAATTATTACGGCTTATTAAGTACTTACAGCTGAAGTTAAAGTAAACCTTGATTTCAGAGAAGGAAATATGCTTAGTGATACCCCCAAAAAAAAACTGAAAGGTTATTTGTTCTGTAAAAGTCAGTGATGATTTATGCAATTATGATAAAAATTGAATTATATCATTTATATCTGAGAAGATTTTACTGATAGAAACGTTATGACGGTATAACATTTGGTAAGTCTTATCAATGATATCATCTATAAGTTTTTATCACAGAATTTATTTGTTCAGGTTTTCTTGCAGGCGGCCCTGATACTTGAGAAAGCTGGCATTAACCCTGACCGAGTGCTGACTGGCAACTCGGGGGCAGGACTAGGACCTGTAGGTGGGGATATGGAGAGGGTGGCATATACTTCCATACCCCTCCCTTATCCTCAATCCATGAAACCAGAGGATACAGAGGTAGTACAGAGACTGTTTATTGTTTGCCAGCCCTCAGGTATACCAGAGAAAGTTTTACGGGACGCCTTTTGTAGATTTGGGAATCTCATCGATGTCTACTTGCTTCCTGGTAAGTGTTAAAACCTGAAAAGTTTCCGACATACATTTATTGTTTCATTTACTGCTTAAGAAAGTTTAAAGAGGAAGCTTGTTCATAGACTTGTGCATTACACTTTCTTCTGTCAAAATGTATCTTCTTCCTCTACTGGTCTTAACTTTTTATTGTTAGGTTATCAAACCCCAAGGGTCAGAATGACCTATAGCCATTGTGTTTTGTCCGTCATGGTACGCCATCTGTTTTGCGCCGGCTGCCATGCATGATCTTTTCATTCAAATGACTTCTACTCAATAACCAAAAGGCCAAGGATGGTGATATTAGGCCTGTAGCATGATGGGATGAAGGGCTACGAGCTTGGTTATATAAATGACCTTGATATGCTTTCAAGGTCAAGGGGGTCAAATATGTTAAAATATCTAAACAACTTCTTCTCAATTACCAAAATGTCCATGGTGCTGATATTGGGCCTGTAGCATGCTGGGATAAAGGGCTTCGAAGTTAGTTCATCATGACCTACCGTCACGGTCACAGGGGTCAAATGTGTTGAAATGCATAAGCAACCTCTTCTGTGTTACGAAAAGGCCAAGGATCTTGATATTGGGCCTGTAGCATGTTTTTTCAACAAGCAATATGTCTGGAGTAATGGCATTTGTGTAATACATGTATGAAGAATATGATTTAAAGTTTGCAGAAAATATTTTTATGAACCAATCAGTGCCTTCTATGTAAACTGTAGCATAGTTGAGCAATATATTTTTGGCCTATTTGACCTCTTTCATATAGGTCTTTATAGTCAGATGACCCTTAAGGCCTGTGGGCCCCTTGTTTATCTTGTTTCAGTTGATGCATTTGATTAAAGCGTTTCAGCAGTAGTCATCTAGGATTGAATTAGAATATTTAACCCTGCTGTAGCTTTGCTATTGTTTACTCATCAAGATGTAAGAATTTTCATGAAGGGCCAAGAAGAATAAAAATGCAGAATATTGCACTTTGTTTATAAGAAAACAATGGCTAACTATGAGATTGAACCCTTCCAGACTTCACACTTGCTCTGTCATTTCATTCCATAATATTTGAACTGAATGATTTTCCTGGTCAAAGTTGCTAAATTTATGTGTGGAAAAAAAATCAAATATCTAAAGACTTGGGCTATGAACATTTGACATGTTTTATCTCAAAATAAAAGACACTAACTAAAACAGTAATCCATGTTGACAAAAAGGATCAAATCTCAAAATGAGAATATCCATGTAGAAGGACTAAACTGTCATGATGAAAATAGAAATAAAAATCCTCTCATAGTACTGCTTTTAACTTTTAGTGACAAGTTTTTTCCCCTTATGTACACAGCTCGTAATTATGGCTATGCCAAGTTTGCCTCCAAGGACTCTGCCATGCGTGCTATCCAAGTGTTACATGGTCAGAATCTGGCTGGTAATCGTCTGAAAGTGTTGGAGGCAGAGCCACCTAAAAACGAGCACAATGACAACGTAGGAGGTGATGAGGAGCCAAAACGACCCCGCTACTGAGACAGGTAATACCTTTCTTCCTTACCCACTCTCTCTCGTTCCCACTGTTCTACAGTAAAAAGGACAGCCTGTTTTCCACTTATTCTCAATCCAATTCAACTCTATATTTCCATCAAATCTGTGAAAATCGCTTTCTTGGTCTTCATTTATGTAAACTGAGTGAAACAGTTTTGTGGGGTATCTGATATATAATCTGTCTGTCTCCTTAAACTGGCAATTTTTCCTTACTTCTGTAGGGTAATCAAAGTGGCATATACAAAAACCATGGATGATACTGTACTTAATTCAGTTTTGCCCTGAAATCATCCTTTTAACAAGATGCACTTTAACCTCTCCTGCAACTACCTAATGCATTTTTGCCTATCTACTGCCTTTGACTGCTAACTGAGGCAAATTACTTCTTTTGCTCTGAAGACTAGACTATTGCTGTTTATTAGCTTTTGTTGTAAATTTAACTCCATCTTTTCTTTCTTCTTAAGGTAACACTTACCTCCGCTAAAACTTTATGTCCTGTTTAGAATGATTACATGTAATTTACAGTAGACATGAACTGGTTTTTTTTACCTACTCTTGTATCTGATGTAGACATGTGTCTTACTTATACAGATGTCTTGCATATACAGGTGTCTTGCCTATACAGATATCTGACTTAAACAGGGGTCTTACCTATACAGGTGTCATAGTAGTACAGGTATCTGATTTATGCAGGTGTCTTACAAATACAAGTGTCTTATAAATACAAGTGTCTTATTAATGCAGGTGTCAAACATTTAAAGGTTTTCTTACCTATGCAAGTGCCTTATAAATACCGGTGTCTGATCATTCCAGGTGTCTTACCTTTACAGAAAATAATGTTCTTGTATAAACATCACATGTTGATCTAGTGTATGTACTACTATGTACAAAAATGTTTTTTTTTTGGATATGTTATTTTTTTTTCTTCTAAATTTCATTTGAAAGTAGTTCTGTTCTAGATGTGAAAACAAGAAGGAAAATTTTTTGGTTTATTAAAAAAAATCATAAGAATTCAGTTAGTTCTTCAGATGTTTATTATGTTGCTTTACAAAAGACTTTGATTATCAGATGTCTCACAGATTTAAAAACTTTGTAACAGATTGAGTAAATCTTGTCCTTATACAAAACCTGTAGTTCTGATCATTTTAATGTTACTGGTGAATTCTGCATTCATTTCAGGCCTAACACTGTTAATTCTTCCTATGTGTTTATAAAGATGTTCTTGAATGTGTTTTGCTGAACCACATGATGGGCTGAATCCAACATTTGGCTGACCAATGTTGTAATAGACATTTTCTGACTAGTATTCTTTTTTACAGCTGACTGACCATTCCTGACACTGATTTTACTGACCAAGAGACTTGCGGATGACCAAAACAAACCGGACAATAATCTGTTGGAGCTTTACTGACTTGCTGGGAAGAAGACAGCGTCACTTGATAACGAAACTTACAAAGTTACAGATTTTAATTAACTTGATTGACTTGATGGAATTGTCGACGGGAAGTTGACAATTATCAACAGGAAGAATGACAAATTTCCACGGGAAGGTTGACGTTTGTCGATAAGGTTGACCTATTGTCGACAAGGTTGACAAAAATTCTGAAAGACTAACATTACCTGTTCATCTTAAATGTAGTAATTCAATATTGTAATGAAAGAAGATTTGACTCAGTTTACAATCAACCTGTGCAAAGTTTAATGATGACTACATCAAAAGATTGTGTTTTAATCAGACTTTGTAGACCTGGCCAAATCCAAATGTATTTACTAAAATATGACTTCATTATGGACTGAAGAACAAAAAAATTCATATTTTCTGTCACAGAAGAAAAGTAGAGAAACTCATCAGTTTTAAAGACTCTTATTTCATTGGTAACAAAATTTTTGTTTGATAGATGGTTTTGTAGATAGGAAAGGCTTTGTCAGTTTATCCACTTACCAGTAGCATTACTTACAGTGTAGCTTTTGTTGTGTAAGTAATCAATGTACATGTTGACATTCTGGTGTTAAGTATCAGACCTCTTCTGTTTTCTGATTATTATCACTGTACATTTGTCATATTCATTCTCCACATGGGATTATACTGGAGATATTCATTCATAAATCATTGTTTTCAATTGTTTAACAATTGCTGAATTGATAATGTTTTTAAAGACATATACTACATGTATCATACTCCAAATTGTAACTCTTTTTCCAAAAGAGTTTGTCTTTCCTGTGTAGTTCAATACGTAGTCACAGAAATACATTTAAGAGTGCATCAAAATGAATCAAGAATAATGTCCTGACCATTTAATTTTGAATTATTTTATAATCAGCTCATAACATTTGAAAGATGTCTACTACACACGCCCAGTTTGATCTATAGAATGATACCTGAATTTTTGGATATTATGAAAACAATTCATTATATATTAAGTGCTATATGAGAAAATCCAACATCATCTGATGTATAGACTACACTAAACAGGGTATTTATCCACATCGCACCAAAATTACAACTTTTATAGATGATATTAAGGCAGTGTTAATATTTATGGTTTTTATGACATTGTATATATCATTGATATTCATGAACATGTTTTCAACATCCTGGTACACATCTTAACATCTTTACATTCAGGACAGATTTGGAAAAATGGGAAACAGTGACCAAAAAGCTACATTTTATCATTCTTGACAAATTGAATTTAGTTTCATATATACATTGCATGACATTGGTTTGAAGAACTTGTGATTGATATTAATCGTTAGTCATTTTGACCTTTGATTTCTGTATCTATCATCTGTAATAATTAAGAATGGCAGTCCATTTTCTTCAACTATAGACAAGTACAGCATGGCTCATGTTTGATAATTATTTTTGTCTTTTTTCATTTAATTTGAAAATCTTTATTGTCATATTGTTGTTGAATTACAAGTTTTACCTGTCTCTGGTATACTAAATATCTGTCTGGTTTTCCAAGTGTCACTTGGAGTTGTTTTTGGTGTCAGCTCGTGAGTTTTTACAGTGTTGTATAAGTATCATTAGTTAACTAGGTCATTTTGTTAGGATGGACATACATATACTGTTCTTGTTTGGTATGAGCCTATACTTACTGTGTAAACTATGTATGGGAGGATGTGTGTTGTACTATTCTTCAGGTCAAGGCAAGATGGTTCTTGTGTTATATTGGTGACTTTTCAGAATTGAACATACCCTCATAGTGTTGGGCCAGCTCTTCACAGTAATGGCATTCGCTGGACAAATCAAGCTTTTTTGATTGAATTCTATGTATAATTTAGTCCTCCTATAGTCTAACTGATTTAATGTTAACATATCAAATTGCATCGAAACATTTCCTGCACATCACAGATATGTATTGTGTCAATTACATTACTAACATGTTGAGATTGCTCCAGTGCTCTCATCATTGTATAGAATCAAACAAAACAAGTATATCGGACAAGATTCAGAGAATCTCCTTATTTACAAAGTGATTTTTTATTTGTCTATTATTTATGAAGTAAAATTATTATTTCTATTTTCAAGTATTTGAAATTTTGATAGAAAAGCAGAAAGTTTTTTAATATTTTTGGTGAATATGGTTTCAGGAAAATCTTTCATTTTCTTTTATGATAGAGAAAAAGTTACTGATGACATAGTAATCTTCGACTTGCTCGTTTATGAATCATTATTGCCATGATGCTTTGCTGTATATTGGTTAATGTTCAATGAGAAATTGAAAAGGAATCAAAGTAAATGAAAATGACATGCGTTTCCTTGGCATCTAATGAATTATGCTTATGTATGAGATGATTCACTTTGTACTTTAAGTATGTGTATTTTTGAAAACTTCAGTGGTAATAAAATTTTATGGATGACATACTTCTGAAGGACTAGTTCTTTTGTGAAAGAGACCTTACCAGATTGAATGGCATGTACTTTTTTGTCTGTAACGAGACCTTAATTCAGACAAATGAGAATCATTGACAGAATCATGAAACAAATCAGAAATCTGTAGTTGTACCTATGTTATTGGTAATCTTAATTTAGTGAGATATTTTTTTTTTGATGATATTATTGTGCTAAAATATGCAGGTTCTGTATGTCGTTAGCTATTACAGTTTGTTAACTAAAATACAATAATGTCAAATTAAGTCTGTTTACATTATGTTGCCGTAATTTATATACAGTGAAAAGAAGCTGAATCACATATGACTGACTGCGTTTTAAATGGTTTTTTTTTCTTAAAAATTTCAAGCACAATCCCTCTGATAAATGCAAAAACCTTTTAATCTCACAATTGAAAGCCTTGTTAAGTGATTTTGGGAATATGGAAGTGTGACATGAGGTACTCAACAGCCAGAAGATGGAAGACAAGAAAAGTATCAAGATGACTTTCCTAGGACTACGCCTGTTGACGAAGGAGACGACTTTCTTCCACCTGTTGACTTCTTGCACACACACCTGGTGGTGTAGACCTGGACAGACTTGGAGACAATGGCAGTACCTGTGAAGTACACCTGGACAGGTGACATCAATCAATCATGTATCGGAGAATCTGTCTTGTGCAGAACTGTTTTTAAGAGGACAAGTAAAGTTGTGGTTGACTTTTATGTATGACATCGACTCTTTGTATAGTTCCACAAAGTAAGGGTTTAGGTTGATACTGTTATCTGCAGAAGGTGTTATGTATCAGATGCTTCATTCATTAGTATAATTCTTAGGATATTAACAATAAAAATCACTACAGAAGGGTAAATTTGATTTATGAATTGTTACTTTTTAAATGATATTGCCTAAAAAGTCGCCTTAAGCTGTTATAAACAAGATGTACAATCGTAGGTTTAAACATTCTACAATATATTGTCAGTTATATGTAGTCATAATAAGTCCGGTTTCTGTATTGCAGTTTAATGGAAACTATAAAGATTACAACAATCAACCTCATGTAGATGAATTTAAGAATTTTATCTCTACTCTTGTATTGAAATATAATTTGAAAGTGAATTAGAGAAAGAAATTGACAGGGTGCTTTTATAACATTTTAGGCAACCGCAGATTCTGAAGAAAGAATATTTGGTACCTAAGGAAACATAGTGGTTGAATCCTTCCTCGGTACTTCATTGGAAACTAGTCATGTTACTGCTGGTCAGCGACTGAAGAATGATGGAGTTTCCGTGACAAACTGGTAGATTTACTGCTGGTCAGCGACTGAAGGATGGTGGAGTTTCCATGACAAACTGGTTAGATTTACTGCTGGTCAGCAACTGAAGGATGACGGAGTTTCCATGGCAAACTGGTAGATTTACTTGTCTTGTCTGACTGCTGGTCAGCGACTGAAGGTTACAAAATGGATTTGTGGCAATGTAACTAAAGAGGAAGATTTAAGGGCAATCTTATTGTGATAATAGGTATGTTTGCTATATATGATAGTTAATGTCCTTTGTAGGGGTACATTTGTAGTAGTCTTATGTGTAATGCCATGACCTACATTTATAGGTTCACCTATTTTGATTAGATTTAGCTCTGATTCTTTCAAAGAGGCAGTTACCATATGTTCTTTTTCAAAGTGTTTTAAGATGAAATGTTCTTTGAAACAAAAGGACAAGTACTAGGATCCAGGTGTAATGAATTTTCCTTTTGTTTTGCAGACTTACCATCAGGTCAATTTGTTACCAACAGAGACATCTGTCTACATGTGTGCAGTGATATTGACCAACTTGCCATCAGGTCAACTTGTTACCAACAGAGACAATGAAGTAATATTGGTCAACTGTGCCATTTGTTCTGAGATCCAATTTCATCACAAACTATGGCTACTTTAGTTGTTTTGTAGAAAGATTAAACTCTCTTTGGTAGCTTATAATTTGCAAGTTTATGGCCACAAGAAGCTATGATGTGCACATCAAGAGGACTACAGCTCGACCAGCATTTTCACTTAGTATCTGGACATTGTCTGCTCATGCTTGCATCATTAAAAAGTACAGCAGTCATTGGTTCGTGGTTGAACAGCGAGACTTATCCTGTGATTCTCTCCAAGTAATCAACAACATCAGCAAAAAAAACAATCTTGGTCAATTTTTTTTTGGTGGGTTGATAGAATATATATCAACAGAAATTTAGTTCATTTATTGAAAATGAAAAAGATCAATCATTTTAGGTTAGATTGAAGTAGAATATCAATTTGTCAAAGTTAGGTTTGTAAATTAAAAGTTGATGAAAAAAACTTGTAATTCGATGTGATGTGTAATGAAGACTTTATTCATAAATAAATAAATAAGAAAAATAGTTTTTTTTTCTTAGCAAGAACTTGCACAACAATTTATCACAGACAATTAATAAATATTTACATAAATTACCAGATATTTTCAACATCGATATAGATGGACAACAGATACAAATTAAATCACTTTGCATTCAAATTTCATCCATTAAAAACAACACATATTGTTATAATTGTGTGCATGGCATTATTACCAGTAGAAGAGACTTGCATAACTAAGGAGTGAAAAGTAAATTCTGAATATACATGTTCATGATGAAGTGCAATCTTGAAGTTAGAATTCTATTCAAATAGAATTGCCTTACACATTGCAAATCATCAGAAATGTTTGGAAAGTTTTTACAAATCTTTCTAGATGGTTTGCATGGCTTTCTTGCCATTCAACAATCTGTTTCATGAATTTGGGAAGCAGTTGTTGGTTTGAAAAGTATTTATCCACTTTTAACAATGCAACTTAACCAAATCTCGCTACCTAAACAGTATGTGTGATAATCTGAAGAGTTTTACACCCATTTAGTTTCATCTAGAGCCTGTGCTACATCTTATAAATTACCTCTTTCCAACACATTCAATGTATCATTTGAAAATCTTTCAGGAGATTAATGGGTATGTGGTCACAAAAAAACAGCTATTAATGTTTGTACAAATCATCTCTCTTGTTTCATAATACCATCGTGCGACTTAACCATATAACATTTCAGGATGCACTTTTTGTTTCAACACAAATAAGAACTATTTGCAACTTTTTCTTTGAAGGTAGTCATATTAAATAAAATTCAAAATCCCCAAGCTTATGTATTTTATCAGTTATTGAAATCCTCCTGGTGTATACCCCTGCAAAGTTTTGAAACTTTCTCTACCACAGCAGCCTGACTGCAAAGACCAGTCGTCCGAAGTGAGTTGATGAGAAAATCAACCATGGATGAACGGACAGATTTGCCTCGCCATTCACACAGGATTCGAAAGTTAGTGTTGGTAGGCTCCCTGTCGCACGCCGTTGAAAACTTCTCCATGGTTTCCATAGAGACTCCCATCTGAGTACCAAGACGCTTGCATTCTGCGTGAGAAAGTTCCCGTGCCATACACATCAAACTACTGTGTGACAGAACATTCTTGGCAGCTGTAAGCAATAAATGTATACAAATATATGTTAGAAGCCCATGAAAAAATAGAAAAATATGGGAAAACAAAATAATGAATTTTTGTTTTTCAAATCTGATTGGTATGCCATTTAAGATCACTTCAGATATTTTTCTTAAATTTTTCTTTCTTTAACTTTAGTTTTATTTCAAACTCAAAGACCAATGACTATTTCACTACAAAAAACTGAGTTCCAGGTGAGATATGAGAAGCTAACTTAACAGAAATAGCGAAGACAAAAAGTATTACATCATTAATTGCCACTAATTCATCATATCTATGTTTGGACGAAAGATATTTTGGAATGATATAAATTTTTCGAAACTAATAACGCTAACACAATGCATTACATATATTTTTACTTTAATAAGATGGTACAAAACTGAATAGCACCTATTGATACAACTCTAGATTTAGATAAGGAAAGCTAAACGGTGAATTATACTTTATCATACAGCTATTTCGTCCTTCTAGGACTCGTCAGTGATGCTACATCACAGTTATTTCATCCTTCAAGGACTTGTCAGTGATGCTACATCAGTTATTTCATCCTTCTAGGACTCGTCAGTGATGCTACATCACAGTAATTCCGTCCTTCTAGGACTTATCAGTGATGCTACATCAGTTATTTGGTCCTTTTAGGACTCGTCAGTGGTGCTAAAGGCTTAAATCTTGAAGACTAGGAGAGGACTATGGAAAATTCATAGTGATTGGAAAGAAAAGCCAAAAGTTAGATGTGCACTAGCCCCACACTCAATAATTTTGTAATTTATATATATATCTGATAATTAATAACGAACCATTCCATATGCCAGTGTTTGTTCTGTCACTGTTTTCTTGATAATAACAGTGTAATGACAGTTTATTTTCAAAACCATTAAAGAAAACGTGGCAGTCTACTCTACCTTCATCTCTGTGTTTGAGTTCTTCCCTGGAGTTGTCCTTGTCATGGTACTTGGTAGGAGGGCGAGAGGTAATTTCGTCTGAAACATCAAAATAAGTAATGATGTAATGCAGATCCCTCTGCTGATAGTAAACTAATTTACTGGGAAATGACAAGGAAGTGATGATATATATTTAATAGTCAATGATTGTGGGAAAAAAGGTACGTGATGGGTTATCAACATCTGAAATTGTTTTATATTTTCATAGTTTGAACGTGTCTAAATAAAACAACTCCATTGTTCCATTTCTTGGTCATTGTTACATATTGTGACTTGTTATGTCGCTTTTCATCATCTAGAAGAACTGCACAACAATAGAAGAGTTGAAAACAAGAATTGTATCATACCTGTTGGTAGCTCCGTAAGGTCCCGGATAGGAACAGATACTGTGTGACACGTTTGCCCGGATGTAGCGTCTTTGAATGTAAATGTAGCGTTTGGTGGTTTGTCTTGGTCTCTCTTGATCTCCAGTGGAACTTGTAAATGGTTGTCTGTGTTTTCTAAATAAGTTAGGGTATATTTATCCCTAAGTGGGGCTCCAACCACTCTAATTTGACCATCTAATTGAATGATCAGTGTTTCACTTTGTCTGATGATAAGATCTTTCGACCTGCTGGATTTGACCTCAATGAGGTTGTGCTGCGCGTGTTCTGACGTAGCCTCTGGAACCCTACATTTTTCCAGTATTTCTATCCAGAATGTTGTAAGTCCACGGTCTTTGTCACGAAGCGTATTGTCAATGAATGTACATAAATTACAAAGTTTTACTTTTCCAAACATCACGAGGAATTCTTTCTTTAATGTGTCTCTCATGTTGAGAAATATTTTCTTTATTCTTGCTAATCCGATGCTTTAAAAGAAAAAAAATGATAGGTTCATCAAACATTTTATCAAAATATTTTTAGTGTTTTAAATAAATCATGACTTTTGTTCCAGAATCATTCATATGTGATTATGTCAATAGATAGACCATATATGTTCAGTGTCTTAAAATATCAACTGCATTTTGGCGAGGATGAAGAAAGAAAAAAGTGGCGAGCCAGTTTTGTCTTTCTGTCCCGAGCCAAAATGCAGCCTATATTTTAAGGCACAGATCGTGTATTCTATTTATCCTGCAACATTACTTGAAAATGAGACAATGAAAATTTCAACAGTTTTGTTATTGAATTTGTGTTTACCTGACATTGACGATGAAATTTGCCAGATGGCGGACGCCAAAATAATTGTTCCAAACTTTATCAGATATAACAGCAACTTTATGAATTTTTATCAACAGACTTGTTCATTACGACATGTAAAATCGCTTATTTCAACAACTATTTATATTTTTAAACGTAATAGTTAAGTAAATTTAGAAAGTAATTCTGTCGAATTACGGCACGTGCTGAATAAAATATATTTTCGAATTTATAGGGTATCCACACCTTCATTGGACATTATCATCAAATGAAGATGCAAGTGTACTCTTAAGTCCGATGTCGAGGATATGATTTTCCTCATAACATATGATTTTAACGGCTTAGAACCAACAAAATTGTTTATCGTCTTGGCTGGATTTTACAAAAAATACCTAAGTGGACATGACTCTGTAATACACTTGAGAGTAAAATACGGTGAAGCCGAGATAAACACACATCTTACACCTATTTGGTCCTTCTATGTCTCATCAAGAATCTGGGGTAACTGGAAATCAATAAAGATTTACTGATCGTAATTGCTGCTTTATCAAATTCATTGTTACAAATCAAACGTGATACTTACCACCAGAGACCTCGTGTCTGGACACTGTATACACCGTGTTCTACCTGAGTGATGTGACACTGAGATTTATCCATCACCTGAACCTGGTCATCTTTGTACCTTATGACCACTAAATGTGTGTCCTTGCCATCATCGCTGTCATCTCCATCAATGGTAAGCTGAACGAGGATGTTTTTCTGGATGTCTACGGATGAGTCCTTAGCGGACACCTCAACAGCATCCGAAACCGCGAGTATTCCTAGAATACCACTAGAGGCCTTGTCTTTTGAAGAGGGTCTTTCGTTAACATTTTGCTCAGCACTCTCTGCACTCACAAACTATAATTTAGAACAAACTCCATAGGAAAAGGAACCAAAACAAGACAATTTATTATCCTCTACTACGTTTAGTCAGCATGGCTGATAACCAGGAATCTGATGCAAAACTCGGCACGTTATCAATATATTTTTTTCAAGTACAAAATACTGTGAAAGCAACTGCCAAACAATTTGTATAGGTCCTAAGCTATGGAAGCAAACAAAGTATAGAAGTTACCTTCACCAAGACCTTTGTGGGATCTTGTACAGCACCATGTGGAAAGTTGATGAAGACTTTTGAGTTAGTTGGGGATTTAAATGTGCAACCTTCCGGGACTATTTCCTCTTCGTCAGATGGTTCCTCTACGTAGGCATATACCGCTTCTAACTCATTTGTCTTGAACGAAACTTGTACGTGTTCTGGAAGAACTTCCTGCGGTAAAGAAAAGATAAAAAGTAATTGTTTAATGCTTATCGAAGTTTATATTTTCCACACAAAGCTGTTCACTTATTTATCTGTAATGATTCATGAGTAATGTCAAATATTTTATGATTGTAAAATTGTTGTGTTTTAAAAAATTCCGACCTTTCTGTGAACCTGATTCATCTAAGCTTAAATATTCCTATGTTGACCACACGAAAACGCTTTGGTAAGATCATTATACAATGTACGTATACTGCATAATAAACTTTACGAGGATAGACAAAAGTCTTAAACAAACTATAAAACACACTATAAATTTTGATTTACCTTATCATACTTTTCTAATATAGACCATACTCCTCCCTTTCTGATTTTGACTATAATTCGACTTGCGGATCCCTTAGGAGGAATGGCGGTAATCTCCACCTCGACATCTACAGTTGTCATCAAGATCCCATCACTGATGACGTATATGTCTGATACTAGTGTCTGGTCTGGCGTTAGGTTGATCTCTTCCAGCCATTGAACCCTGTCCTTCATATCACATGCGCCAAATCGACATTTGGCAAGCTCTTTATGTACTTCCGGTCGGTAGAAGAGTCGGGCGTTTAGATCTGACGTGTCCTCAATACAAATAGTCACTCTGAAAATACAATCAGTGTTGGTAGTTTAAATCATAGAAGTTGTCCTCCATCGCTAAATGTTAGGAAGTGTAGTTTAGTGTATGGTTGAATCCGCAGAAATATGAAATAATCCGTAGACTCGTATCTAAGTGTCGTAGTTCTTGGGCAAAGCATTTATACTCCACGTACTCTAGATGACATGCGACGTGCCTCTCGTATGTTTAGAGAGGTAACCACCCGCTACTGCAAGGAGATACCGCTTCAAGACTTTTCACATGGCGATACAATCAACAAACAAACAAGGTCTTAATCAGGAAGAAGATGAGTGGTAGTCATAGGCTTATGATCAACTTAATATGGCTTGAATGAAGAAATCCTGAAAGTACGGGAGGATTAATACTGAATACTTAGATATGGCTTCCAATTACACAGATCCTATGCATTTACCAAGACAATCGAACGAGTCATTTTAGCGCCCTGTTATGTCCATAATTCGCAAGTGGCCTCTGATAACACATATTTTAGATTAACATCAATCATTTAGATAATTTTTTTTCCTTTAAAGCATTTCAGTAAATTTCAGTAAATGCATTGTAAGATTTCAAAGTAAAATATTTTAAATTTAGATATATATGATGAACGTTGTTTTTCAAAATACAAAATGGCGACTGTTCATTGCTTAACTAAACACACACTTACTTTCCCGCACTGATGACGTCTTCTGAAAACTTGGCGTACTGCTGATCAAGTGATGTAAGAATTTCTGGTGTTTGAGGTGGTGGCGGTGGAGGTGGACTGATAACATCAACATATACACATGAACACAAGTCTACCAGTTATTTGACTTTGTTTTTTGAATATTGAACTCGTATATAAATATTGAAACCTCTAATATGTATTGACGCCAACATACAACATTGTTTATGTATGTTTACGGTTACATAAAGGATATTGGTTACTGTTTACACCTTGTTTATCAATTCGTTTTCTCTCTAACTTAAAAAAGCTACTGCTTACACTTCCTGTTCTGGTTCTTGAGGATCCTCAGCTTCCTTTCCCTTCTTAACCCCTTTCTTATTGACTTCATTTTTCTTTTCCTTCCCTTTGACTTCTTCTTTCACTTCCGGTTCCGTCTCTGATTCTGGTTGTGGAGGAGGCGGCGTCTCTTCGCGTGCCTGCATATCCAGTCTGTGACAAGATATACAATAACACCATTAACAGTAAATTTGATTCCTGTGATACATTTCTGATGACAGTAGAAACTGTGTTACAACTGTGTTCTGGAAGAGTCAGCGTCTTCTTTTACGACGACACCCGTCATGTAAAATATGGTGTTTCTTCGCATAAAATAATTTCACTTTCTTGAATGAAAATATGATTAACAAAAAGAAGCCTAATGGGCCTGCAGCGCTCACCTGGTATATATATATATATTAGCCATATATAGGCGTTTTAGTTCAGGAGAAGAAGATATACATAGACAATCTTCACTCACTCCCGTCATTACTGGATAGGAAAGCTTTTCTTCATATTTATTCATACCTTATATTGTCTATATATAATCATACCTACCCTGTCGATGTCTCCTCCGTGACACCCTGGAGTTTATCAAACATCTTGCTTAGTGTTTCACTATATTGTTTAAACCACTTCGATTCAACATGACTGAAATCAAAAATGAAAGAAACATGATGAAGTGTGTGATGGTGATTGTACCTGGATGCTACTGCCATATTAATGACCAATTACACTATGAAATTATTGTTATGTTTCTAATTTGATCTCCGCTATACTTAAGAGTTGCCATAATGCGGCGAAAAACAATCATTTTGATGCTTTGACGACCACGTTGCATGTTGAAAAAAGTGGTCGACATTGACATTCATGTTGATTCATGATAACACAATATGTCAATTTGATAAATTTTATGACGAGTGTTGTATATAGTGGATATTCAGGTGCGCATGCCGAGAAATTTTCACCTTCGCATCGTCCATGGGAGGGCTAATTTAAGATGTGGGCGAAAAATTGTTAAACTTATTTTATCCTTTCATACAATACCCAGAGGTCGAAATTCTTGTATAATGGTACACATCGAAATTCACATTGGGCGAAAATATCTCAATGATCAGTAAATTTCTTTTATACATTGCAGTCTTGTATATGCTAATTTTTAATGTGTATATTTAAGTCTGCAAGTTACTTTGTTTATACCAACCCATTCGCTAAAAGTGGCTTAATGACAAAACATGACACGTGATTTAAACTGAACAGAGACCACGTGACCATCTCCATCATTGCGTCTGCCGGTCCCTCCTCGTTCCTAAAATGGGATAAAGATTAATCAATTTAATCTGCCAAGACAATGTTGCCAAAGTAGCATATTTTTAAACGGTTTGGGAAGGTCCATACAATTAAAAAATACCATAAAGAACGGTTGTTTGAAATTAAACATAGATATTTGACTTACGGTTTCACGGCATCTATGAGTTTAGACAATGATGAACAGACTTCAGTTGATTTGTCTACTGCACACTCCAGGAACGCGTCCTTCTGTCTATGAAAGAAAAACTATAAATTTATCAACACGCCCATCTGCTCAGCAGCATCCGAAGATATGGCAGACTTTAAGTTTATATATATATATATATATATATATGAACTTTATATTTCTTTATATCTATGTATATTCGAAGAATTTATTAACATATATGTTATCTTTTACATTTTTTGTACCCCATTTATATCTCTGCTCTGATAAGAATCTTTCTGTATCCAAAGGAAAAGACTTATCTGTTTTTATCGTCAGTACTCACGCATCTGGGACCGGAAATTTAATGACGTCATTGGTCACAGTGATCATTTTGACACACATGGCACACGTAGATGATATTTTTTTTGACAGCTCCATGTACTCGTCTGTGCATCCCCAGTTCCTGTCAATTAACACAATTGCTAATCAATATAAACAATAAAACATATTTCCTTTAATCTAAATATATCCTTTAACAATAAATTAATCCATAGTTTAATACTTTTTTTCACCGCTGCCTATATTTTTTTCCCACATTATTTATCTTAAAGACACAGATTCTTCAAAATGGAAAGAAAAAAGATGAACTTTATGTTGCTTTTTTAGAATCTTGTATAGATTACAAATCACAAAACAAAAGGATGCATCAAACACCGATAAGCACTCTGGTTCAATAGTGTACAGATTTGACAGACTTGAGGTGTAAAGATTCGCCCTGTCTTTCTATTACTATGTCTATGGACTTGTTGAACGACGGGTACTGAATCGACACATAAAAGAAATTAATATTGATATTTTGAAGAAATATCTAAACGTTACTTGAAAATGACGATTTGGCCAAGTACATATTTACATGGAATTCGTGTGAGCTAAAAGTTTCCTAGTTGTGCTGGAGCTGGGATAGACACATGTTGATCAACCCTTTGATTAAGTATACCGTTCTTGTGATCTTGCTTAAATGCGCAGTTGTACTATAGGATGTACGTGTACTTTTACCTGTGTAGGCAGGCGTCTAGGTACATATTTCCCATATCATGCGTTAATTACCTGCAGCCTAATCACGCTCAGATTTCTTTTTACTGTCCGCTGCCAAATTTTAATGTGCTATCGACATGCACGATATCAGAATGGAACGTTTTCTATAAACAGTATTATCTGACAAGCGGATGATAGACACCCGGTGTCGGTTGGTAATTTTATTACCCCGGAAGTCTTATATGTTATTAGCAGTGTCAATGCCGTTTTGTGATGGCTTCTATTGTTTCCAATCGATACAATTTTTCTTTTTATGTAATACTGTTTTGGAACCCAACTCCAGGCCTACAGCATAAACTGCTCTTTTTATAAGACAATAAAAGGTGATCAAGCAAAGTTAATTCTGCCCAATTGGACAAAACGTGTATTGAACAAAAAAGTGAAAAAAGTGAAGTACTCTATTTTCATTTTCATACATGTCTGAAGGAATATTCATTTGAACTGGAAACCGATATATTTAAAGTTCATTCTGTCACAACTGATCTCATTCGTGATAACATTTTGTTACATTGCCTTTTGTGTCTTTTGTGCAATCTTTAACATATCCTTTTTTAAAAAGATAAAAGGCAGCTATATAAAAGATCTACAAGCGCTGAAGGCAACTTCATCCACGAAAAGAGAGAGAGGGTAGGTACACAACATGTACCCTATAATCCACTCTATATGGATATTGTATGTTTCTGATTTATAAGAATATTGACGTAACATACTTTTAAGACAAACTTTTGAGACTGTTTACCTCCAGAGTTCATCATCAATCATGTTTTAATCATTGTAAATTCACAAAATTCAAACAATCAAATGAATTTCCAATTCAAATTCTTACACTGGTAACATAGTCATAATTCAAACTCGAATTCCATGAAACTAGGAAAAGTATGAAAAAACGAAAGATTTACATGGAGACCTTGGTCAATCCAAGTAAGTAATGTCACATTCTCAAATGAGAACAAGATATACAACAACACAACAGGCAAACTAACGAGCAGCAAATACGTCCAGCTTCATGTTGCATAAAGAAACCAAATATTTCTCAATGATATCACTCTGGCGACCATTAAGCTACCCATAATGTTCATCAACATACATCGTTTGAACCCTTGTGTTACGAGTTTGTCAGTCAGTTGACGACATGGGAACAGGCCCTTGAATATCGACTCAACTGTGATATGTAAATATCACAGGTTGGAGATGCAGGAATAATGCTATCCAGAAATGAAAAAATCACAAAAGGGAAATTCATTCTTGCATTGAACGGCTATATGTCGTCAAAGTGTCCCCTACATATACCATTTGAACACATATCGCATTATATGCGTATAAATTCATTTTTTCACAAAATATTTTTCTTTTTTAACAACATAGGTAATCTCTCGGTCTTTTAAATGCAGTCAGACTTTTAAAACCTCTCCGTTTATGGGCGAATACTATTCGTTTGGCCTATATGCATGAATTATATTTTTAGGTGTTTTACTATGTGTCTCTCGGTACTTTCTAACGAAAGATGGCCACCTTTAATACAGCTGCTTACAAAAGATTCATAGTCAGTATAATGGGGTTATTAATATACTGCTTACCCAGTTTACCAAATTAAAATCGTTCGGACAGGTTTACATATAATTTTATGTATACACACTGCAGTGAAATTCAAAGCTACTCTACATTCATAGAATATATATAATATGTTTATCCTCATGAAATACGCTAGTACTAAAATTTATATAATTTTGTACCTAATTACAATTTGCGGATATACAAATGCGACGGTTAAGACTCCCAATGACCTATATAAATATTAAAAAAACCACCACGAAAATAAATTAATTGACGGTACAGAAGGTTAATTTCCTGTCTTTTTTAAATGAATTGCATACCAGAAACAAATACAATGGAATTCTACACGTCGAAATTAAGTTTATTAATCAACATATTGCTGAAGCCGTGACTATTATGATAAACGGTTTACTTACTGCTTGAGTGTGATGACACAGTCCACTGTGAGTCGGACACAAGCTGACCATAAGGTAGTTATGGCCACACAAGTCTTTTGGTAGTACCTACATATAGAGAAGAATAATTAGAGTATTAACTTCAATATTTCTTTAAACACATCCAGTCAAAAAAATTATGTACGATGTTTTGATGATTACATGGTCACCTTTATCAAACAAATAGGCAGTGCGATAAATAATGACCTCGCTAACCTGCAGACACGATATCACAATAAAACATTTCTTATTATGAAAATCATATTATTATAACAATTAAAACATGATACTTCAGATTTAAAAAAGACGTCTTATCCATCACAAAATTTTCTAATATCACATTAATACAACTTTTCGTATAGGACAACTTTGTGTAAAGTTTATGAGGGGTAAACTTGCTCTATACCAATACATAAATATTCACGACCATTTATAAATAATTGACACATAAACAACCGCCATGTAGAATTTCGATACATGAAAAGCAAACGTATTTATATCATTGTCAGCGATAACCGATACTTAAACCTTTTATCTGTTAAAGTTATTGCATTTTTTTTTATCTATTTCGTTGACCAGATATAACGTAATACCAACTTTTCAGCTTGTTCTGGGTCTTCAGCTATGTTAGCACTCACATCCATGTATACTCCTGTGATGTATTGGATCACAGTTCGAAACTCGTCAAACACAGATGACAGTTTGGAGGCCTCTCTAGCGCTGATACTAATGTAGGGGAAAATGTAAGTAGAATGCCATTGTTTAATGTCATTTTTCGAACATTCTGTTTTCCACAGCCATCGATAACAGATTGTGATATATATATATATAATATTAATGTTAACATATTTATTGTTTAACTGCAAATGTATTCGTTGAGTTGTAAACGTTAAATTCAGGTGATATCATATAGATTGAACTCTTATTCTGTAATGACAACAAAAGATTATAAAAACGTGTTCTACATTATACTTGCAGCTTACCTGTCCATAAGAATCATTTTGCCTTTTACTTTTGTACACGCCCGATATGCACTAGGTAAGGCGAAATCCTCTACCCTTCGCCAGGCATCACTGCAAAAACGAAATGTGTACTTATAGTGTTTGTGTTTTTATAAATCCATTTTGTTTTCTATATATTTGTCTTTTGATAACTTTATTTCTGTTCAAGAAAGTGTAAATGAGCCTGCCTAATGATCATTTAAAACTCAAGAAGAGGATTCATATGTCAACAAATCGTTATTCAAATTTAAAATCGACGAAATGAAAAACATTTGACTGTTTCGGAAGGGTAAGCGTCTACTGCCGATCCACAATACCCGCCTTATGAATCTAGGTCATTCGAAGTTCCGTTTAGAATAAAAACCAGTTTGATAACGAAACCATTCGGGCATACAAAAAGATGTCGTAATTTTCATATACCAAATAATTTGAGAAGAACGTGAAGTAGACGTAAAACCTTTTAAGTTTTAATTACTATGTTAAAAATATTAGTGTCGATCTGTAGCAAGCAAGAATATCAGGGATACAAAACGTTTTGATAACATTGTAGCTCTTCTAGTAAAAAATAACGAGTATTGTGACATAATTACAGCATATGTATATGTGATTTATATGCATGCCACGTTTTAACTCGTTCTAATAATGGCACGGTTCAGAATAATCACATGTATTTGACGCTGTCCTGAAATTGTTTGGTTTATGAAAATTAGGAAATTATTAAACTATAGGGCTGCTGCACCTCCCTATCTAAATTTTGACTTTTCTTTCGATCATTTTGGATTTCTACCTCAATCGCCTCCTAATCTTCAAACTTTAGATTCTTAGCATCACTGACAAGTCTTAAAAGAACGAAATAGTTATATTATGCAATTTTATTCATTGTTCGGCTCTCTTGTCTCTTACTGTAAATTATTCTATTAAGCTATTCACTTAGGTGTCTTTTGTACAATCCTCACGATATTGATTACGGGACAAAACCGTATAATACAATATGACTGGTATTGACATTCTAATCTATATACGATTAACAGCAATTAACGCCACATTTATCCACACCGATACGAGAAGTTATGTATGAAAGTTGTATTAACGTTGGTGCTATTTTTCCCCGCAACCACTTTAGTACAGCAAAGCCACTACGATTATGGCATTTTCTAGGCATTGTTTTTTATATTTCTTGAAATAATGATTGAAATTATGATTAATTCTCATTAAAATCGTTATTTATTTTTTTGTTAAATGTTTTAAATAGAATGAAAGCTATTGCATTAAGCTGACACCGCTTGATTATATGGTCACATTTGTGTGTGTATGTCAGATCCAATACCTGCGTATATGGGTCAACTGTGCCGGGCACACGTCAGTGAAAAAGTATACTGAAGTTCCTAGACACACCCAGATATGTATATATTAGCCTATACTATCCCGTCATCAAACCCTTCACGGGCCAGATCAATTCTTTTGACAATTTTTGACACGTTCACTCTCTAGATCCGTAATTGTAATCAGTGCAGGTACACTTTATACTACAAGTGATTCAAATACTTATATTTTCGTAGACTTTAAACTATGTTTCGTCTACATTTATTTACTTTTGACTTGTAAAAGATTTTGTTTCTGTATGATTTGTACATGTATTATTCAATAAATGTATTGAACGACCTATATAACGCAAAATAAAAAAAACTATATCAACGACCTAGAAAGAGGGTAGTGATACAAAGCACCTTGTCTGTCTCTCTGCCTCTCGTTCAAAATTTACGCACATAGCATCACTGACGAGTCCTAGAAGGGAAGGACGAAACAGTGAGATACTTGCATACAATATCTTTCCTTGAACAAACATAACGAACCTGGCCTATAGGATTATAATCAATGTTTTTTTTTGTGATAATATGCTAACGTCCCCAGTTGATATATATATAATATGAACAGGTGATCACCTTGTTTGTTAATCATTTTGTGCAACGCTTATCTTACATCTAACTTGACACTTCACCTCCACAAAAATAATGACCATGTTAACAAATGTTATGATAACCTATCCGGTGATGAAACACATGATTATCAGAGCACCTTGTATACTTGTTCAATTTATACACAAATTTATGTCGCCCTCGAACACATATAACTGGAGGAACCCGCTTTAATTTGAAGTATCAAGTTGGTTCATTCAGAATAAAGTATACTGGCTCTTCTTTTACTTTTGTAGATTTTGGTTTTAAACACTTAAGGTGATAACAGGAATACCCTTGGCTGAAAAGGTATTATAGATCAAAATGCTTCATGACTTTGAGGAATTAATTTTCATACGAAGGCATTGTATAGCTACTTAAAATGATGACACAGTTGTGCTGAAAAGCACTAGACAACTGAAATAAATCCTAGATAGCTAAGTGTCAATGAATAATATTGTAAATTCCATATCGATCAAAGACCAGTTAGCTTCAAGAAAGTTTTTTTCTTTCTTTTTAGCGAAATACTGAATGATCTTTTGCATTTCTTTTTTCAAGTAACGCTGTCAAAACTAAACATGCATGTCTAGTTTTCGCCTTAAAATTTTGTTTTCAAATAAATTAATATTTGAGTTTATTTATAATGAATTGTTAAGATTACCTGTGATGCTAGGCAGTGAGATACGATCTAGGTCGAGTCTGATGTTACGTTTATCATACATCCACGTAAGTACCATTTGGTGTACAGCTATGTTCTTACAGAATACTAATAAAACACGTCACAATACCAAACTTTATTGGTCTATCGACATTTCACCTCGGACAATTGTGGAAATTGATCCGAAGTCAGAATTTGCACTTGAGCCCGACCACTTTCATTTATGATGTCAGATATTTAATAGGGGCTATTTATCACGTCATTTATAGGAAATTATACATAAAGTTCTGATTTGTCTGTGCCAGCACATTGTGAAACAATAAAAGCAGTAAAAACACATCTAATACATGGTATTATCCACTTAAACTTACATGGGGCTCACTAAACCTTTTCTGTGAAATATGAAACTATTTCTAACTAGGAAAATTCTTTATGCTCGTTTATATAAATAAAGTTTTAACACCATGGCAAGTCTCTAATCAATTTAAGATTTGAATTTGAAAGTAATTCTATAACAGAGGAATTTACAAAGGACTGTGCCTATCTACTGCATAAAACAGCGGAAATCTATTTCCATGCCGGTGAACTGTGAAATATAAATGTATTTTGAGCTCAGAAAATTGGTCAAAAGTGATCCTTGATTGCAATGTGCTTTTAGCACTCATTTTCTTCATGTAAATTTATTCATTGCGCTTTAAACTTTCTTTTTCTGTACTCTCAGCTTTGAGGAATAAAGAATGATGATGATGATGATGATCACGTCATTTATAGGAAATTATACATAAAGTTCTGATTTTCGTAAATATATAGATGGACCGATATCAAAGCAAATGGGGTTTATCCCTGATATCCTAGCAATCTTAACCAAATATGAATTATTAGAATGGATACAGTATTATATCCTATGCGCAGAATTCCCGTCCAAGGCTCAATGGAAACTTTTAGTTAAAGGAGCTATTCAAATACGCGAAGATCGCTTATTGATCGAGAGAATGAACAGTGATGACGAATTCGTTCGATTTCGATCTGTCCACTCTACCTATAATAAGCCGTATGTCATGCCCAAAACACCGGACATCGACAAAAGGACAGTCCTTTATATTTGTAAAATGCTAACGTGTGTTCCTGTAGAACAGTACAATACATGTACGTTGTGTAACAATCCGTTTTACGACACAATAAGACATTTTGTCACAGAATGTACAAGTACATTTATTTTGAGAGACACATTCATGACAAAAGTCGTGGATTATTACGGTGTACAACCATATTTGATCATGTCCAGCCTTGCAGAAGAACTCCTGCTCCAGACAATATTTAGAAGGAACATTTCGGGATTTGAATTTGAAAGTAATTCTATAACAGAGGAATTTACAAAGGACTGTTTCTATCTACTGCATAAAACAGCGGAAATCTATTTCCATGCTGGTGAACTGTGAAATATAAATGTATTTTGAGCTCAGAAAATTGGTCAAAAGTGATCCTTGATTGCAATGTGCTTTTAGCACTCATTTTCTTCATGTAAATTTATCCATTTCGCTTTAAACTTTCTTTTTCTGTACTCTCAGCTTTGAGGAATAAAGAATGATGATGATGATGATGATCACGTCATTTATAGGAAATTATACATAAAGTTCTGATTTGTCTGTGCCAGCACATTGTGAAACAATTAAAGCAGTAAAAACACATCTAATACATGGTATTATCTACTTAAACTTACATGGGGCTCACTAAACCTTTTCTGTGAAATATGAAACTATTTCTAACTAGGAAAATTCTTTATGCTCGTTTATATAAATAAAGTTTTAACACCATGGCAAGTCTCCAATCAACTTAAGAGTTAACCACATGTGACTAAGGCCGCATATTTAACACCACGCCGAAATAATGTAGTTTTCAGGATACCTTTCAATATCATTTGCTATCTTTTATCGAGTCTCGTGAGAATTTGACACTGACCTTGGTATAGAAAACTCCTCCAGTGATTTCCATATCTTTTTAATGTCCAGTGCCAAGATGACAGTCGGATCATCTTTCTCTTCCGCATATCTGTAAATATTAAAATAGGTCATTATAAAAGAAGTTTAAAATATAACAGGCGATGTTATCACAGTTTGAAAATACAAACAAATGAAGAATACAACCAACCAATTCATACATACATACATACATACATACATACATACATACATACATACATACATACATACAAACAAACATAAAACACATACATACATACATACATACATACATACATACATACATACATACATACATAAAATAAAACACACACACATACATACAAACATACATACATACATACATACATACATACATACATACATACATACATACATACATACATACATACATACATACATACATACATACATAAAACACACACAAACATACATACATACATACATACATACATACATACATACATACATACATACATACACACACACATACATACACACACACATACATACATACATACATACATACATACATACATACATACATACATACATACATACATACATACATACATACATACATAAATACATACATACATACATAAATACATACATACATACATACATACATACATACATACATACATACATACAAACATAAAACACACATACATACATACATACATACATACATAAAACACACACACACACACACACACACACACACACACACACACACACACACATACATACATACATACATACATACATACATACATACATACATACATACATACATACAAACAAACATAAAACACACACACATACATACATACATACATACATACATACATACATACATACATACATACATACATACACAAACATACATACTTACATACAAAATGCAGTTTGCAAACAGACAGCATACTTGAAAGAAAGGACGACACAAGATAATACTTGCCAAACACTCAGCTTTCTTTTAAGTATACGCAGTATATAACACAGTTTTATTAAGACAAGAAAATGTTATAAAGCCCGGACAAATCTCACCAAATGTGAGGCAAACGAGAAGGACCGTTATGTGTCTATCTCCTATCCTTTTAAAACAGGTTTGTTTCCTTATGGTTTTCGCGTATTCCTGTCATTCCTACAGTATATTCCATACCATTGTATGATCTTAAACTAAAGCATTATTTACGACATTCAGGTATAACAGTAGAGGACAGACCAATGTCAAAGACTTACATTGGTTCGAGAATTTAACCTCGTCAAATATTTAAATAATTTAAATAATGGCCAAATTTTCTACCATTTTACTACACAATTAAATTCTCGTTTTATATCTAGAGCAGCAAAGAATTGTTATTTAAATTCCTCTGAATATATCGATAATTGGACGAACATATAGCAAATCTGTTTAAATATCCATTAGCTTTGGGATGTATACATTGGTGTGAATTTATTCGACAAAAATCGATCGTTTAAAGTATTATCTTAAATGGAGTCGGATTGTATCAACGATATCAGGTAAATTTCGGAATGTATTTATAAAATATTTATATAACATTGTACTTTTATTATGGACGAGGCACTCAAAGGCAAATGATTGATGTTTCATTCTCTCCTTTTGTGTCGGACTTCAAGCCACATTTAAACTGGCTATTACCCTGGATTATAGGATTTACGACAAGAAATGGCCATTTTAATTCTCTAAGAGGTGGAACATAGTAATCAGTTCGGGCCGTGTACATTGTCACCTGACTACAACATTGTTCACACAGTCTACAGATACGTACATTGCTGATATAGATATACTGATCTATATTGCCCTGACAAAATGGTATACGTTCAAACTAGTGTTGCTCTTTGACAATAACTTCAGGGAAAATTATACATTGATAAATGTAGTGACTCTGGTTTCCTTTATCTAATATGAACCATTTGATTACATCCTTGAAAATATTGAAAAATAAAACCCCTCGAAAATAACCTTTTCAGTATATTTTAACAAATCATATCTTAACAGATCATATCTTAACAAATCATATCTTAACAGATCAGATTTTGAAAATCGTAATTTAAAGGTCAGTTTTGAACAGGTCAGATTTGAACAAGTCAGATTTCAACAGATCAGATTTCAACAGGTTCTTCAACTTTCAAGATGGACAAGATATCTTATCAACGATTTGGCAATACATGCTCTCAAATCTTGTAGAATCAAGAATTTTCGATTAATGTCATAATTCGATCATAAGTACTTCAAGAACATTAACCAATTTCATGTCCCTTCACATGAAATAATCAAATGATATGTAAAAATCATATTCACGTCTTTTTTATAAGAAAATGAATAACACGCAAGAATACCCTTGTTTGTCCGTCATTAAGTTGTAGATACTCTTAGTGTAAATACACTATATACGTGAAATCAAAACTTGGATTAACAAGGTGGAATCGTAATGACGTCATATATTACTTAGCTGTGTCAATATTGACTGACTGGCGATTTCTATTTCATGTAATGTTTAATCACGTCTGTAAATGTCGTATAACGGTGTGTTAATATGTAAGTGATAATACATCAAGGTAGATCACATTTACCTGATACATGGTAAAACTATTTAACGTAACATATGGATGTGTACTCATATGACTCTGGTGTTGCCAACACGAAACATTGTGTTTGATTACATTTTGGAAACTTCTCAGTTGATGAACTTAAATATAGCATAGGTAAAGTTTTCTGCAAGCGATAATATTTGTTCTGAAAAAAAAAAACATCTATTTCACAGCGAAGGTTAAAATCAATACCTAGCGGCGATATAGGCAAAGTATAGACGCCCGAAAGATCAAACAATAATTGAGGAGAATGTCTCTGCAATGGCGCTTCATATATAAATTAATGTACAGAAAAGGCCAACCACCAGTTAAAGGTATATTTGGCAGTTAACGCAGGCAACATTTCATCTTGTTCCATACGAACCCGAAAAGTGGAAGGTTTTTTAAATTCTGAATGTCATGGCAACACACCTATATATATACATATATAGAAAATCAAAACATAACCATGGCAAATAAAATTGTATGAAATCGCTAACGTTTTCCGGCCTTGTGGCCATCTTCAGGCATTTGAATTACGTTACATAGTAACCCATATTGTGACGTAATCTTACTGTTTCAATATAAGGGGAGTTAATGACGTTAATAGTCCCAGCGCAATTGGTAATGTGCGTTGAGGGACGGATTGAACAGTTTAACAAAAAAGTCTTCTTTGCTGATTCGCTTTGACATTGTTACTATGTGACGTAATTCAAACGCCTGAAGATGGCCACAAGGCCGGAAAACGTTAGCGATTTCATACGATTTATTTGCCATGCTAATGTTTTGATTTTCTATATATACGATACACAAAGCTTTTATCTTTTTTGAAATATATATATATATATATACATCAGTTTAAGTCTACTTCTGTCCGTGTTGCCGTTGACGAGATTATGTAGAACGAATCACACACTTCGGTGTTGGGTAGTCCTTCATTCATTGTTATCCCGCCACATCACCACCACCAATAGAATGACACAATGAATCTTAACTCCAACTCAAATGCAATAATATTAGGTCAAAACACGAACAAAAGAAAGATTTACACGGACACCGTTGCAAATTTACAAGTAGAATAAGACAATGTGTTCCGAAGGAGTAAGCGTTTTCTGTTTCATACACAAGCATGATCTTATATATGATATGTTGAATAAATCGTCCAGTGTCTTTATGGTTGTAGTTTTATGACTTGTTCCGGACGAATAGTAATGTCACGTTCTCAAAGGAAGAACAAGATTTACAAGAAAACAATCATCAGGAATGATAACGAGCGTCGAACACATCCAACTTCACATCACAAACGGAAACAAATATTTCCGAATGAGATCAATGTGATGATCATAAAACTTCTCAATAGTTTTAATCAATCTCCATCACTGAAATTCCAGTGAAATTGGAAACATGCTTTTCAACTATAGAATCAGGTGCAACATGCAGGTAAGAGAGGTAGTTATAACTACCTAGAAATGGAAAATTCATAACATTGAAATCATAACCATCACGTTTATAACTGTCCCAGTTGGTTTTGTTGTAGAAAAGATCGCGGTAAGCGGCTGTAGAAGAGTCTGTCGTACCCTTGTTTTCCTGGTAGGTATATGCAATTGTTGTTATATAAAGATAAGACATGATCAATATATCATAGAAACAGATTGACTTTGCATGTCCTTTGTTACCTGTTTTGATAAACTCACCCTTGTAGGAAAATAAAAACAGCTCAGCCAAGAGATTAAACAGTTTGTTCATTTAAACTAATTACTGTTTGACATAAGTTGTTGAAGGGTTTACCATCAAACGCAATGCCAACTTGAAATTCGATCATTCATTAGCATGAATCTTCTCTTTATCGAGCGGCCTTGACAAGTGGAACAGAAACACATTTGACAACAATATACACTACCGATCTTTCTTTTTACAGTGAACGTCTCCTTCCTCAAGCCAGACTTTCAACTTTCCTACAAATAATTGCTTATCATTGTCCAAGCTTCTGATAGAAACAGGTCAAGTTAAATTATCACAGTTGTTGCCAAGTACATTCATTTGACTTTGTCTTGATAATACAGTCTACAAATCGACATGAATTTGACCAAAAGTTGAGTAAATTTTACACATCGACTTGTCGCAAAAATTATCTTAAAAAAACTCGTTTTAGAGTAATTACATCGAAAATAACTGGATTGTGGGAATATGAGGATAAAGTGATGGATACAATTTTCAGTCCTATCTATCAAAATTTTACTGTCACTTACTTTTTCTTTGCAAGACGCATCTTCTCTTCTAGGATTTTCCTGAAGTAGAAATAGAAAACAATCAATTGATTTAATCAGAAAACGTCATATACACGGAAGACAATATCCTTAAGAAAGCATGGGATCTGGTTTGTTCAAATAATGGACATGAATGCTGATATTGATGTAGAGACGGGATGAAGTACCGATAGACTGTTTATTTTATGCCTCGTGTCAAGTTCAGTAAGATGTAGTCTTCAATTTATCAAGCTAGTGTTTTACGATAAACGATTTTGGTTCATGTTCTGAGTAATCAAATGCGGTTATGTTGACGGCATGTGAAAGTCGAGAGAAAATTAAAAGCGTTCCAAACATTCCAGTAAAGGTGAGAAGGAAAAACACTTCCGTACGATGTTTTTTATGATATTTCTTCGTAGTATTAGTCCTTATATTGTAACGTTTGGAACAGAATGACTTTTATCTATTTTATCGTTAACTATGTTAATTAATGAGTCTTCGGCATTGACGATAAAATACATATTTCACACAATCTTACATACAGTACCATAGTGACGTATCATAATGACGTCACACTAGTGATATGACGTCATTGATTCAAACACATTGTTTTTCAATTATCTTGTGGAATGAAAATTATTTGAAGCCTATGTCATCTCCTGTCTATAGAACACCTTGCTCGCCTAGGCCTGTTTACTGTTATGTATAAGCTGTTACCTGTTTGTCTCTTCTTTCTTTTTCATGTTAGATTTTTTTCAAACATTTGTTTTAGAATAACATGTTTTTGGAATGAGGGTCAAACAATAACTTTTTCATTTATCATTTTCCTAATAATTGAAAAACAACTAAATAACTAAACATATACAAGAGAAAAATCAAGGTTATATTGGCGTTTTAACTGATATCGATATCTTAACAACCAGTGTCTATTACAATGTTGCTTTTACCTATATCGCTGTAGGTAGATAAATTAAAGACCATGAGGAGATGTAGAAAAAAAAAAAAAAAAACTAGTAACAAAGGATAAATTCTTAATTAATCCACAACAATGTAAACAAACCTTCTGTTGTTTTCCATATATTTTTCCAAAACGTAGGCAAAATGTCGACCGTCCATTTGGAATGTCCATTAAGTCACACGTATATACACTAATTTAAGTATCAACACAAAATAATGCCAGCCTGTAACTAGACGCTAAGGGATCAGGCCTTTTAATCTAAAACCCTACCTAGGCTTACTATATAACGACACGCTGTAGAATTAACAGCCTATCATTAATGCGAACATTATACAGGTCCATGGTAATTGTCTGGTCGTCTTTTGAAAGATCTTGCATTTCTTCATGGTAAATTATCTGGATACTTTATACAGCTGTATGATAATTTTCACTGGTTGTTCGTTATAAGATCTCTTTATATTCAATATAATGTTCTATCGGGAGATTAATATTTATACAACCATAACAAAAAGTAGTGTACAGCTTTAGAGTTGTTGAGAAGAACTGAGAGAGTGCACGTGACAATGTCACTGTGGTTTTAGATTTTAAATGAGCAAATGGGTGAATTCTGTTCACATAAAACAAAACCTAGTCTGTAATTTGACAGAATAAACGGATTTTTACATGATCAATGCATTTATTTGGTTCGTCGTCCCATCAGCAGTCAGAGTGGTTTAGAGGCAGGGTCGCCTTGAAGGAGCTGGCGGCTACCTCGCTGAACGACATACAGAATGCTCGGCGCATGCCATTCAGAGCTGCTGATCGGTTAAGTGTCTTCAAGGCACAGACACGCTGGCACAGACCGGTCCGATTAATATAGCTTCTTGAGAATCACAAACCGCCATTACGATCAAATGACGATGGTTTAATTATAACCGAGTATGTGTGAACTAGACGATCGATATTTGAGAATCAAGAATATAATAATTAGCAAGAATGCTGTCTTCAAAGAATTGGCAACTTCGGGATTTTGTAAAGAAAAACAACTCACAAACCGCGACCATTGGAATGTTGTGTGAGGCACAAGAACACAATACAGTGAGTATATTTGTGTATTGTGACATCTTTAGTACACACACAAAAAAAAAACAATGCTTAAAGCAGAAAGAAAGAAAGTTAGGCTTTATTTAACAGGATTTGTGAAAATCAGAAAAAATCTTCCCCAACCCTCTTCCGTGTTTTTATGTGTGGCATATATTGTTGATGAAATCGATTTGGAAAAGTATCAAACTATCTACAGTAACTCAGTGTCAGTGCAGATTTCTAGTCACATCTCGATTTGGAAGAAATTCATGATTTTTATTTCAATTCAATGCTGAATATGTCTTTAGTATAGACAAGGTTTGTACAGTCTTGGCAGGCCGTGAAGACTGTTTAATTGTCCAGAGTAACTTTGATTTCAGGCGCGTGCCGATTAGTGGATTATAAGTTAGTTGTGGGTATGGATCAACCTGTCGAATTTTAATCCATCTCTTGGACTGAAGTATAAATACACACGGTGACAAGAATCATTCATATACATATAAAGAAGACATCTTGTTAACTTTCCTGATACAGAATTAATTTTTTTTCTAAAAGATTTCGTCCCAAATACAAAAAAATGCTGTATATGTATGTAGCGGAAGCCAATTTTCAGCTTCTAGTGTTATTAATCAAATGTAAAGTTACATTCCGTGTTGTGTCCTTCCCATGACAATAAAATGGGTTATCTCCCTTCGTAATCCATCTTAAATCTAAACCCCAATTTGCCCTTAATTGTTAACAGGTACATGACGTAGATTGCCTTACACTGGATCACGGTTAAGGTAGGCTGGTTGGGAAGGTAGCACCTTAGTTAGTGTTGGATACATATAGTTCTCTCGCCTACTTCGACATAACGAACATTACGACAGTTTGGTGAGGCATGGATAGTATAGTCATAAGGATATTTATCATATTTCTGATTAACTAGTCTAGTCTCGAGGGGAAAATAGTGTTATTCGTGTATAGAGGTTTTTATGGAAGAGAGTTTGGAAAAGGGTGAAGGTATTCTAAAATATATTATACAGAGATTTGTGTATCAAACTCAACTGGTATAAACCAAATACATTGAAGTAATAAACAACTGGTCATGGGCGTGTATATAATGTATATATATATATATATATATATATATAGATATATTGTCTCTCAGTTGTAACACAAGAAATACAGGATGATCTCGATAAATGTATAGACGATAGCTATTTTTCTACATACATCAGAGTATATTCTAATTAAGATTTTGAAAAGTAATTTTGAATGATACTCAAGTTATCAAAATGATATAGTAGCCTTTTAATACTATAATACTCATTAATGATATATTATATATATTATATATATATTATATATATTTTCGTGGAAATATTTAGAATTAACAGCGAAAAAATCTCGGTAGTGTACATCCTTCACTTAAATTAAACAGAAATACTGATAATGATGTAATTATCGGGAAATGACACCAATATCAATGTGAGTGTAACTTAAATGTGACCGAAACAGGAGAAGGCTAGCTCACACCTAGAAACTTTGTTATGACTAAGTGTCATTTGATAACAAATTTAAAAACACTGACGTCACAATTTGTGTGTCAAACGAATATCGTGATATTGATTGGATGGTACGAGTATCTTGTCCATCGCTTCTCACGACGTGACGCGCCGAAGGTATTATTTCGACTTGGAACCAAATCAAAATATTTCATAAACCCTATAATCAATTTCAACCGTGTCGTGAAATAGATTATACATACATCGAAGATGTTTAAAAGTTGTAAGGTGATTAAATGTTTTTCATCTCAGAATATATTACCAATGAATTTCAATGAATATTTTATGTTGTGATCAGCTCTAATTAGACTTCTAAACATGTTCAATAAATTCATGTTGTTCAATAAAATATATTGATAATTAAAATGATCACATCTAACTACCTATTGTACTTATTCTATAGGTAGGTACAGACTACTGTGACATGTCGGTTTGACATACATATAACGACGACACTTGACGCAATATGTATGTCAACGCGGCATACGTATCTCACAAATATGTCTCCATGGGGTAAACATAGTTTGATGAAGATACTGATGTGACAGACTGCATGTCTTAGCACCAAGTATTTTGTGACAAGCTATCTATCTCAGCGAGAGGTATCTGTTGACGAACTTTATGTCCCGCAACAGATGTCTTGTGACTTCCGGCGGAAAGCCGACGGCAGATATCTTGTAACTGATTTTTTGAAAACGATGGTAAAGGTTAGAGGTTATGATGTTAAGAGTGGTGAAATCTGAATACATATTTCAATGAGACGCCATGATCTACATGTATAAATTCAAACCTTAGGTTAGGACAATATGATAGAGACAGTTATAGCCTTGCTAATCTTACGTCTTTTTAAAAAGGCAATCATCTGCTAGTACAGAACAATATATGATCCTTGGAGCTTTTACAAACTGGATTCATTCAGCTGTAAATACATATCATTTTTTTTTACCTTTATCCACAATTTGCACCAAGAACGACCAAACATTAAACAACTGGTGTCATTTGATTTGAAAATTCAATATCCGTCATTCAGTTTTATATAGGAAAGGAATTATATCTGGTAAGCGTGTCGTGTTGCATATGTTCCACATGACGGCTCGTGAGATATCGAGTTATTATTGGAAAACTGAATCTTGGTTATTAATTATGTAAATACATATACACTGATCGATGCAAGTAAGATATATATACTAACCATAGATAATGATTTTTATTTTGTCATGTCCCTCTTGAACAAAGTTCGTCTAGACTTAAGCAGAGGTCAGTGGACAATCACATTTATTACCAGCAAATATTGAAGATCCTTAATTTGTTTAATTCATATTTCAAGATTTTCACTAACTGCGCTAATAAAGCTTTGAGCATCTCGGACCAAAAACACCGGCAAAGAATTACTGGATATATTGCGACGGGAACAGTCAGTGTAATTTTGTAGTAGTGACTACCACACTGAACAACATATAGGAGGCCCTATACATGGTTCCAGAGCAATTAGGGGGATCTGTTATCCAAGAACACACTCATGTCAGCACAGACCGGCCCGTTTCTTAGACAAACCGCCAAGGGGAAGGAGGTCGAACCATGCACCACGGGCGCGAGGTAACGTAGGTAAACATTCTAACCGATTGAGCTACCGCGCCCCCTGTCGATAAACAAATCAATACACTAGGTACATAAACTGTTTACGTGTAATATACATCGACAGGCAAATAACGTAAGTATGCGGGAGGAATTTCAATAGGCCTTATACATACAATGTTGTTCGAGTGTTGTATACCAGCAGTGACAAGTCATACTATTTGTACCCTGATGAAAATTTCTGACATTCAATAATGCTGTTATTTTCCGTGTATAGCTTTATAACGATCGATTTTAAAGAAGTGTGATTTTTTTTGTCAGCGTTGTATTTACAGATGAATGGTGAACTCGTGTATCACGCCTAGCTGCACACTAATGCAGTGACACAGCCTATCGTGCTGCCTGACTATTGAATATCAGAAAAGTTATTAACTCCGAGTCGTATAATGAATGGAAGCAACACAGCGAATGTTTTAATTTTTCCTCTTAGAAATTTTATTCAGTATGGAAATTAATTCCAAATTGCAATCTAGTGGTTTTTCATGATTTAAATGAATATAACAAATAATGATAAAAAACCAACAGGATATTCAGCGATAAGATCTCAGGTGACAAACAGAAAAAAAGTTAAAAATAATATTTATACTGATTATATAACGACATATTCAAAAGTATTCTTTTCAACTTTGATCATATTTCGTCAAAAATACTCGATTTAACGAGTTTTTTTCACGTCTCTAAGGCTTGAAAATAACCATTTTTGATAGATGAATTCCATATTAATATCATTCTATGTGAACAATCAGATGAAGACTGGCTAGTTATATATCTATATACTTATATGACCGATCACACGCTATAACTGTCATTTCCGAGAAAGAAATTTAGAAATAAACGGACATTCGATGCTGGTTGCTGACTCCTCATATTTATGCCACCACCTCGTTACCATCCGTCTCTACATCACTTCCTTGCCATCACTTTGTAACCATTCCGTCTCTACACCACTTCCTTGTCAACACCTTGTAACCATTCCGTCTCTACACCACTTCCTTGCCATCACCTTGTAACCATTCCGTCACCACACCACTTCCTTGTCATCACCTTGTAACCATTCCGTCTCTACATCACTTCCTTGCCATCACCTCGTTACCATTCCGTCTCTACATCACTTCCTTGTTAACACCTTGTTACCATCTTATTACCACATTACCTCCTTGTAATCGCCCCGTTACGCAAACAAACTTCGTTACCACCCCGTCACCAAACCAGCACCTCGTTACTACGAAACCTCCTTTTCAACATCCCAATACACCTCGTTACGACAACACCAAATCGTTACAACACTACGTCTTCGTTAGCGCCTCCTTAACACCCCGTCACAACATCATCCCATCAGCACAGCACCACTTCGTTACACCTCGTCACCACAACATTGCCTCGTTACCACCTCATCACCACAATGCAACCTCGTTACCATGTCGTCATCACAACACCATCCCGTTACCATGTGTCATCACAATACTACCCCGTTACCATGTCGTCATCACAACACCATCCCGTTACCATATCGTCATCACAACACCATCCCGTTGCCATATCGTCATCACAGCACCACTCCGTTACTATGTCGTCATCACAACATCATCCCGTTACCATATCGTCATCACAATACCACCCCGTTACCATGTCGTCATCACAATACCACCCCGTTACCATGTCGTCATCACAATACCACCCCGTTACCATGTCGTCATCACAGCACCATCCCGTTACCATGTCGTCATCGCAACACCACCCCGTTACCATGTCGTCATCATAACACCATCCCGTTACCATGTCGTCATCGCAACACCACCCCGTTACCATGTCGTCATCATAACACCATCCCGTTACCATGTCGTCATCATAACACCATCCCGTTACCATGTCGTCATCGCAACACCACCCCGTTACCATGTCGTCATCATAACACCATCCCGTTACCATGTCGTCATCGCAACATCATCCCGTTACCATGTCGTCATCATAACACCATCCCGTTACCATGTCGTCATCGCAACACCACCCCGTTACCATGTCGTCATCATAACACCATCCCGTTACCATGTCGTCATCATAACACCATCCCGTTACCATGTCGTCATCGCAACACCACCCCGTTACCATGTCGTCATCATAACACCATCCCGTTACCATGTCGTCATCGCAACACCATCCCGTTACCATGTCGTCATCGCAACACCACCCCGTTACCATGTCGTCATCATAACACCATCCCGTTACCATGTCGTCATCATAACACCATCCCGTTACCATGTCGTCATCGCAACACCATCCCGTTACCATGTCGTCATCGCAACACCATCCCGTTACCATGTCGTCATCGCAACACCACCTCTTTCTAATTCTAATTCTTTACCGTACTATGTATACCTGTTTTAATTAAATCCATATCTTCTGCAGTTTTAGTACTCACATGGTCTTAGAAAGAGATTTCCGCTGCTTATTGTAATTTTAAGCGACTTTCTGAGTGACCTGTACATGTCATTCCCAAATCATTTTGTCGTATTTGGGTTTACTGTGCATTGGAAAACGTTGATCCGTTTCGCTTGAATTTTAGCCTCTAATTTGCCAAACTTCACTGTCATTAAAATGTCCATAGTCACTCGTCGACTCTTGACTTTATATTTAGTTCTGGACCTATGATGATGACAAGCAAATATGGCAGAGAATTTGATGTGTCCACTCGACTGAGCTGGCGGCTAGAAAGTGACCATACAGAACGTTTACCTAAGGTAACACGTGTCATGGAACATGCGAACACGCTAGCCAGGCGATGTCGCTGAATACAAAAAATCCTTTATATACTGACGAAATGAGGGAATATCACACGATCCTAGTTCCGTTGTTTTTAGAGTATTTTACTTTGATAAAGTTACAATATTTTGTTTTTTGTCTTTCGTTATAAGCGAAAAGATCAAATACGATATTACAGAAACGACAAGTATATAAATAGGTTATTTTTGTTTGTGTTTTTTCTTGAAGTTATGAACCTTATGTGGAACTAGTAACTTTCATTTGACTAGAATTATAAATGTTTAAGATTAGTAAATCAAAAAAATAACTGGATCTCGGTTGTATACGGTGACAAAGTGGCGATGGTAACGAGGTGGTGATGGATTGGCTATAAGGTGATGGATTGGCGATAAGGTGACGGATTGGTTATGCGGTGACGGATTGGCGATAAGGTGACGGATTTGTTATAAGGTGACAGATTGGCGAAAAGGTGACGGATATGCGATATGGTGACGGATTGGTTACAAGATGACAGATTGGCGATATGGTAACGGATTGGTTACAAGATGACGGATTGGCGATAAGGTGACGGATTGGTTACAATATGACGGATTGGCGATATGGTGACGGATTGGTTTCAAGATGACGGATTGGGGATAAGGTGACGGATTGGCGATATGGTGGTGAATTGGCGATATGATGATGGATTGGCGATAAGGTGATGGATTGTCGATAAGGTGACGGATTGGCGATAAGGTGACGAGGTTCTCAAGATGTGTTATGAAGTGTTGACCACGGTTTTACGAGATGGTAACGAGGAATTTGTGTGGTGAAGAGGTGGTGACGAGGTTTTGCTGCTAGTGCGTTTGTGGTATATACAAAATGAAGTATCTGCGGAAAATCGATCGATACCAGAAATAAACGGCTGGAAGACATCGACTGTGGTCAGGTGACTCCGGGTAGAGTGAAGAAAAAACTATACGTTTGTTCGCTAATATTGGACATTTGGATTATGGAGTTTGTATTTGTTGTCACTAAGCAATAATTCGATCAGATATTGATATTTCAGCGTTGGTGTTATTTATTTTTACATTTTATAGATAAATATAGTACATAATAACAAGACACTGCAATATAAAGGCAGCACTTCGATATCGAATTTCTTCAACATGCCCTTCAGTTATCTGATCAAGGGGATCTTTTTCCGTCGTGATTTCCTTCACTCCTTTGGATAGACCGTAGATAATTGATCAACTGTGTCTCGAAGGGGTTGAGTTCTAACTAGACATTCCGCCACGTTGAATTATTTAAAGGAATATCATTAACAAGTCGACATGGTCGGTCGGTTTAATGTTTAAAGGATTATAAAACCGATAGTTCAAGGAAAATTGGTAAATGAATATCGACAACACAACACTGTACAGAAAGGAATATGTGATTTAAAGAATAAACCACTGTATGGTGCATACTGTCCTATAAGCTATAGAGGCATACTACGTTAAGATTCGCGTCCAGTTTTATTTTCTGATTTAGAATAGCCATTCTTTAATACTAATTGCCAGTTGATTTCAGAAATTATATCATCATTTATAGATATTATTTTTACAACGGTTTCTTAACAGGAAAATATTTAGGAAACGAAACACATAACAGTGACATCACATACAGATTTTACTGACGACAATCCTACAATCAAAACAGGCAGGCTTACTTCAAGATTGTTTGTTTGTGCGTGTGTTTGTTTGTTTATTTGTTTGTGTTTGTTTGTTTGTTTGCTGTGTCTATTGCCCAATCAACAGACAGTGTCTCCTCATAGTAATCAGTGGCTACCTCGCTAAACAACATGCAGGAGGCCCGTCGCATGAAACCAAAAACAACAGGGGTAAAGTATCCTGTTTAAGGGCACAATCACGTGAGCGCAGGCCGGTGATCAGTTTCTCAGAGAAACACAAATCACCACGGGTAGGAACTGTAGAACGGCATACTTTAATCCTCAGCGGTGACACCGAATACAGTAATTATACAAAAGGGACATATACCGAAAACCCTAAACACAACACTGTTTCTCGACATATACCTCAGCTCACTCTTTTTTTCTAAATTTAAATACCAAAATAAAGAACGGAAAGAAAAAAAATGTCCAATCCATTATCATTTGATGGGGTATTTAAAGGTTAAGTACTTCGTTCTTCAGTCTAAGCTAACTGATTCCAAAAGAAAGCAATATTAAAGAATCGACTCTCAACAAATACAGGGAATAGATCTTTCAGCTAGTATCTCTTCCTAGTTCTAACCTCACTTTTGAATCGCCGTACTGTGTAATTCAGACGGTGTATACCTTACTACCGTTCCACGAGTTAGAATTATCCTTAGTTGCCCGAGCTATCGGTATCTGAGGTCGACAGTATACTGAACTATGTCGGTGAGGACTGAAAATCTGTAACCGACCAAACATTATCGTCGACTTCATAATCAAGAAGAAGAAGAAGAAAAAGATGATGATGATGATGATGATGATGATGATGATGATGGAGTATTATTGAATAAAAATAATTAAAAAACAGATTAATGTAAATAGTAACGATATGTCCTTGTATAACACTGACGTTTACTTTGTGTACAGGAACAATTCGAGGTAAATAAAGTCGTTCCTTCATTGAAGTTAACGAAACCCAGCATTCTATCGAGGTCAGACAAGATCGGACGTGTAAACGTTTACCACTTGATGACTGACAGTAACCAGACGTCTGAAAGGTCACCAGACACTAATTCTACACTTGTCATAAATATTGATGTAAGAATTTCCCGACGTCAATGAATAGGTAAAAAGAATCAATGATGTCCTAGTTTCTTTCAACCATTTTATCGTTTTTTTAATCTATTAGAAATTAAATGTAAATTTTCTAACAAAACAAACAAATTGTTAGGACGAGGATAGTAAGACATAATACATATTGTCATATATTTTACACCAAGTTATTTCTATTTTTATTCAACTTTTTGTCTGGAAATTGAAATACATATAGATTATCTAATATCCAGCCAACAAAGTGAAACGGTACATATAATAAATGATATTTCTATTGTCAAACATGAGATTCTTAAATGTAGAATGTTTTTTTTTTTTTTTTTGTAACTTTTTATTTTTTTCTTCAAACAGGATACATTGCAAGACAATAAACATACCACACTTTCTCATTTATATTTTATATCCCATTCAGCTTTTCTTCTTTCAGTCACTCATCATACACCTACATTCATACATCACCTTCACTTCATCTATACAACACTCCCAACTGATATATTAATTATATAGGATATATTCATTCATCCTTCACCTATACTACATTCACTCATATTTCACCTGCACCTCATTTATATAACAAAAACACTCATAAAAGATTGATTCACTTATATTTCATACACTACATTTTCACTAATTCTTCATATATATATCATACACCTATACAAACTCCCCTGAAGGATGTGTTCACTCATTTTTCCACTATGTATACATATTCACTCATCCTTTACCTATACTACACCTATACAAACATTCTTACCTGTTATTATCACTCATACTTCACCCACTCAAAAAACACAGAACAAATACACATAACTACATAAAAGGAATATATCTCAGAAGGAGAAAGAGAGGGAGAGAGAGAGAGAAAGAGAGAGAGAGAGAAATTAAGAGGGAGCTGCCTGGGAATGTATAACCACATACTAGAAACACAAATTTATGATGCAAAGTTATCTCAATTAACTTTTCCCATTTCCTCCATACTTTTTAAAACTCATCCAGTACCAGATTCCCTTTTCCAGTAGCTATGAATTTCTGGACACAATATGTTTCCTTAATTAGATTCTTGAGACCATGAATAGATAATTCCGTTTTTAAACATCTAGAGCTATAGATGTACTGTTTCATTATCAATATTATTGTGTTGTTCACTACAAAATTGATATTGTTCCTATTCAATATTCCAAATAAAAAGGATTCTTTATTATATGCAAAAGGTATTGAAAGACTGTCCACAAGATATTCAAAATTCTGTAAAAATCTTTGTACTTTTTCACATTCCCATAGGGCATGAATAATTGTTTCTGGTTCTGTTCCACACTGGAAACAGGAAGAACTATTTTCTATCCCTATTTTTGATAGGTAAGTGTTAGTAGTTAAAATATGCTGATTTATCCTATATTGTAACCAATGTAATTTGGTATTTTTTGTTACTTTAAAAGGCAATTTGTATATTTGTTTCCATTTTTCGTCACTGTATTCAAACATGGTGTTCCATTTTTGTTGTAGACAATGTATTGTTGTGACATAATAAAAGATAAAAATCTTTTGATCCTTTTTTATTTTTAAAGTAAATCTCAAAAGCCTTTGGTAAATATGGGTATACAACTGGATGACTGGTAATATCTGTGTCAGAAATAAGCTTTTTAACAATATGAATTACCCCCTGATATTCTAAAAAATTAGTTGGCACGCCATATCTGGTTACAAATTCCTGAAAACTATAGAAGACTCCTGAATTAATATCCTTTATCAAATCATTAATTATCATAACCCCTTTGGAGTACCATTTCTTATAAAAAAGCGTCTTGTCCCCCACTCTTATCTTATTGTTATGCCAAAGTGGTGTTTTTAATATTGATGTTGTCTTATTTGAGAAAAGTTCCTCTGTCCGGCTAAGTTCTATGTGAGCTTTAAAGACATCTTTCCAAAACTGATTTTTACATATTTTGAGGTATTCATTTATAAATTGTGGTCCACAACTCATTAACATAGTTATATCGATGTTTGTATTTAACAAAATCTGCCATTTTGCACTTTGTGTTAATAGTCTTCTTACCCATGTTAGCTTCAGAGATCTGACAAAACTTTCCAGATTTAACATCTTAAGTCCTCCTTCTTCATATTTTTTGTAATTACCTCCCTTTTCACTTTATCCCTTCTGCTGTTCCACAAAAAATGGTATATTTCAGTGGTAATGCATTTTAGGAAGCTTTCATTTGGATTTGGTATTGATATAAAAAGATTATTGCATTGTGAAATTAAAAGCGATTTCATAACATGTATTTTCCCAAATGGAGTCAAGGCTCTCCTACTCCAGCTTTTAATAATTGCCTTAAGTTTCACAAGTTTTTTTATCGAAATTCAGTTCTGTGTAGATCAACATGGAAATCAATACCTAATAGGGTAAACTTATGGTCTCCCCATTGTAGATTGAGTTCAGGGTAAAAGACTTCCTGACTATATTTTTTACTTCCAATCCAGATAACTTGGGTTTTACAGGCATTTATTTTCAAACCGGATATTTTAGCAAAATCATTTAATTCACGTAAGGTTTCTTTTAGCGACTTCTTGGAACCGTCTAAAATGATAGTGGTGTCATCTGCATACTGTGATAAAAGAATAGGTGTATTCTCTATTTGAATACCTTTTATATTCTCATTATTTCTCAATCTTATCGCTAAGATTTCTGCACATAAAATGAATAGGTAAGGGGAAACTGGATCCCCTTGTCTACACCCTCTTTTAATCTAAAAAAATGTTGACAAATTCCCCCCTTGATTAATAGAAGAACATGGTTGAGTAAGAAAAAGTTTTATCCAATTTCTAATATCTTCACCAAACTCAAAAAAGTCAAGTACTTTGTCAATAAATTTCCAATCAACCGAATCAAATGCTTTTTCGAAATCAACAACTAATAGAAGACCCGGTATATCATTTTCTTCTGCAAATTGCATTGTATCATAAATGAGCCTGATGTTTTCTCCTATATATCGACCTTCAATGAAACCAGACTGATCTAAATCTATCAATTTATTTAGGACTGTTTTAATTCTATTTGCGATAGAGCCTGATGCTATCTTATGTGTTACATTTAGCAGTGAAATTGGTCTCCAATTTTTTATAAAATGTCTAGGTTTATTTCCTTTTGGTAAACAAGTGATAATTCCTTGGCGTTGAGTTACAGAAAGTTTTTTATTGAAGAAACCATAATTAATTGATCAAACAGCAAAATCACCCAGTTCTTTCCAAAAACATTTAAAAAATTCTACAGAGAAACCATCAGAGCCTGGACTCTTATTATTTTTCATTTTCTTCAATGTTTGAGAAGCCTCACTAATAGTTAGTAAACCTTCTAGACTTTGTGATTCAAATTGATTAAGTTTTGGAATATTCATTTCACTTAAGTCTTGTAAATTCATATCATGAACATTACAACTATCAACTGCATAAAGTTTTTCATAAAAAAGCTTTGTTTCCTTTAAAATATCTTCTTGTTTCCTTACAATTTCTCCATTCTCTTTTTCTATCTGAGGAATTATCTTTGAAGTAAAATTTCTATTCTCAAGGTTAAAAAAATATTTTGATGTCCATTTTGCCTTAGATCTAATAATACTTCCTTTTAGTTTATGCTGTCTAATTTTTCTTAATTCTTCTTTTTTAGAATCTAATAATGTATAATCTATGTTATCACTAGATTCTAGGGTTTCTATTGTTTTTATTAGTTTGTTTTCTGTCTGGTTTTGAAGTTTTTTCTTATATGCAGAGAATGATATGGTTTTTCCTCGAATTTCAAGCAGCAGTGTCTCTAAGAAAAACTGATCATTGATGGTAAATTGAATGTCACTGTTTGGTATTGTCTGAATAGCATCTAGGTTGTATATAGGTAGTGCATACTGCTTCTTGATATCAGTAATGTGTTTGTTGATTATTTGCAGAAAGTCTATATCATGAAGTAAAGAATTATTAAACTTCCATAGTCCTTTTCCTTAAATGTAGAATTTATCATTATATCAGGTCGACTGTGTGATAAGATATACTAATATATTACTGTAAAAACTACAGTGTAATGATATCACAATATTGTCTAAATATCCAATTAAACAAAAACAATCTTAAATAGCCAGATCGAATTAAGTAAACTGATGACGTCCTTACTTTAGATACAGCAGTCATTCCCAGGAAAAAACAGTTATAATTAGAAATAGAAAATAGATTTCTTTCGACCTTCTCACGACAACGTGCACTGCTAATACAATTATTATACTATCCATTAGTTAATCTAATGATCGAATTGAAACAAGAATGATCAAATATTAAAAGATAACTGATTTCGATAAACTGTTTAATTAAAATCATTGATTTGCGAATCTTGTCATAATGCAATACACTGGAAATGATTTTTTATATTTGTTTAGAATGTCTAATTATACCCATGCAGGTGTACCGTTAAGTCAAGAAAGATTGTACAACGATGATTCACAGAAAATTTCAAACGTCAATCACTCGTAAGAGAAAACATGTAAACTAAAATAACAAGATTTTGAAACATTCAAATTGGTTCCAAATTAATGTGTTATGATAAACCTTGTATGATGGCGTGGTACTTACTTGCCTGCCACGGTAGGTCGGGTGATGTATCAGACTCGGTGTTAGCTCGGGTTTCTTTGTAATACCCTGACAGCATCAATATTACAGGTGAGAATACCAACGACTCACCTGTATAGAATGGTGGTAGTATACACACTGGTCTGTGTTTATCCACAAAGCGATATCTCTAACAGCTCAGTTTTACATTATATATGGGCTGTGAAGTCCCCTATACACAGACTGGTAAAATATGTTTTATAAATAAACACAGTTTGCTGATTGTTAATGCATTTCACCCAATCAGAATTCTGTTATGAAGGAGATGGTGTATATTTACCTGTACTGTTTACCTGTAGACAGGTAACGAGTTGTATGTGCCACAGGTATAACGTTTAAATGTCCACGCAACCACTTTCACTGGTCAGAGATAAACAAAGTGAGTCTTTTATGTTCTAACTTATTGGAAACCTGGATTGACACCAGCGATCGGACTTCTGCTCGAGTAAAGCAATATCGACACAAGGAAGGAATTCATGTTTTTAGATAAATTTAATGATTCACTGGTTCGATACATACATCGTTTCAGAAGAAACTTTCTAGATATATTGTGTTTACTGCTTTCCCCGATTTTTCGATATCGTGTAACACGTCTAGATATAGGACATTTCTAGTATATCTTTAAATAACCCTATATCTGTTGACAGGACATTAACACAAAGTCATGACATTCCTAAGATTGTATTCCAATTTGAAATATTCCTTCATCGTTTAGATGAACGGACAGTTTTCATGTGCTGGGAAGAAAACGTGTGAGAGACCAGCATTATTTCAGGAAGGAAACACATATGACTAAACCGAAGTTGATGACGTGTGCAGAAGTCTGTAATCTAGGGAAATAATGCTGTATTTTATAAATCCGAAGTGATAAAATACATGCATTGTATCAGAAGAATCGAACCCTGGATCCGTAAGGAAAAGTTTCGGTAAAAAGTTAAAATACTGCTTAATCCGACGGATTTATTGGTTATGAAATTCACCAGTTATGGAATAGCTATTTCGTGATTCAAAACATAGAATTGTCCTAAAATACGCGCCTTACATCTCAGTTTTTAACATGATTTGACGCAAACGTACATTTTCAATATTGCAAAATGTGGAAACGAAGCAGAAACGAAACGTTACTGAAGTAAACGGAGTCCATTTCGTTTCGCTGAGCTCGTTTTGTTTTATATTTTATCAATACCTCGACATACGTATACTAGAATGCTTTCAAAACGATGCAAATTATAGGTGGTTTTATTCATTATTTTGTTTCTGACAAAAAAATCTCGAAAAAATTACTGATAAACATGAAAATGGATGGACATGAGAATTCACATAACGACAATTAAGTTGTATAATTTTGTGTAATAGATCCATTTTTGATCGGATTGGGACGATACGCTCTGATCATTACGGTCAATACAAATTCAGTTTAAGTGTACCGGAACGAAAACAGAATTAGTGTATTATTGTTCTATGTGATCCAAAATCAACAAGGTTGAAAACCGCATCAAAATCGGTCAAATACCGGAATATTGACAACTTACATAACAACAAGAAGACACAAATTAGCTTACAACGTTTGGTGTAACCTGCATTAAATTCTGGCACATTTCCGAACTTTAAGAAGTCGATTGATACGAAATATCTTTTCAACTTGCTAAAACAATATGTAAGACGGCACTGGGGGATTGTCAGGAAAATAATTAAATAATGTAATGAAATTGTTTTAATTAAGCATCTGTTTGTCCATTCAGACGGCTACTTTTTAAAATGAAATTCAAGTTAAAATATTGTAAAACGGAGGGCAAGGTACATACTTAGTGAGAAGCAAGAATTTGTCTTAAGATTGACTGCTGAGTATGTACCAAAGAAGGGATATGCTACTTCATAAGGGACAAAAATTTAGTGAGGGACCAGTTAGTGTTTACCTAATCAGGGATGTGGTTCTTCGCGAAGGACATGAATATTCCTGGTGAGGGACTAGTGAGGGACTACCTTACAACGGACAGAGAACTTCTCAGGGACAAGAATACACCTCGTGAGGGACTAGTGAGGAACTACCTTACAAGGGACAGGGAACTTTTCAGGGACAAGAAACCACCTCGTGAGGGACTAGTGAGGAACTACCTTACAAGGGACAGGGAACGTTTCAGGGACAAGAATACACCTCGTGAGGGACTAGTGAGGAACTACCTTACAAGGGACAGGGAACGTTTTAGGGACAAGAATATACCTGGTGAGGGACTAGTGAGGAACTACCTTACAAGGGACAGGGAACGTTTTAGGGACAAGAATATACCTGGTGAGGGACTAGTGAGGAACTACCTTACAAAGGACAGAGAACTGCTTAGGGACAAGAATATACCTCGTGAGGGACTAGTGAGGAACTACCTTACAAGGGACAGGGAACGTTTTAGGGACAAGAATACACCTCGTGAGGGACTAGTGAGGAACTACCTTACAAGGGACAGGGAACGTTTTAGGGACAAGAATACACCTCGTGAGGGACTAGTGAGGGACTACCTTACAACGGACAGAGAACTTCTCAGGGACAAGAATATACCTCGTGAGGGACTAGTGAGGAACTACATTACAAGGGACAGGGAACGTTTTAGGGACAAGAACATACCTGGTGAGGGACTAGTGAGGAACTACCTTACAAGGGACAGGGAACGTTTTAGGGACAAGAATACACCTCGTGAGGGACTAGTGAGGAACTACCTTACAAGGGACAGGGAACGTTTTAGGGACAAGAATACACCTCGTGAGGGACTAGTGAGGGACTACCTTACAACGGACAGAGAACTTCTCAGGGACAAGAATATACCTCGTGAGGGACTAGTGAGGAACTACATTACAAGGGACAGGGAACGTTTTAGGGACAAGAATACACCTCGTGAGGGACTAGTGAGGAACTACCTTAAAAGGGACAGTGAACTTCTCAGGGATAAGAATACACCTCGTGAGGGACTAGTGAGGAACTACCTTACAAGGGACAGGGAACTTCTCAGGGATAAGAATATACCTCGTGAGGGACTAGTGAGGAACTACCTTACAAGGGACAGGGAACTTTTCAGGGACAAGAAACCACCTCGTGAGGGACTAGTGAGGAACTACCTTACAAGGGACAGGGAACGTTTCAGGGACAAGAATACACCTCGTGAGGGACTAGTGAGGAACTACCTTACAAGGGACAGGGAACGTTTTAGGGACAAGAATATACCTGGTGAGGGACTAGTGAGGAACTACCTTAGAAAGGACAGAGAACTGCTTAGGGACAAGAATATACCTCGTGAGGGACTAGTGAGGAACTACCTTACAAGGGACAGGGAACGTTTTAGGGACAAGAATACACCTCGTGAGGGACTAGTGAGGAACTACCTTACAAGGGACAGGGAACGTTTTAGGGACAAGAATACACCTCGTGAGGGACTAGTGAGGGACTACCTTACAACGGACAGAGAACTTCTCAGGGACAAGAATATACCTCGTGAGGGACTAGTGAGGAACTACATTACAAGGGACAGGGAACGTTTTAGGGACAAGAATATACCTGGTGAGGGACTAGTGAGGAACTACCTTACAAAGGACAGAGAACTGCTTAGGGACAAGAATATACCTCGTGAGGGACAAGTGAGGGACTACCTTACAAGGGACAGGGAAAGTTTTAGGGACAAGAATATACCTCCTGAGGGACTAGTGAGGAACTACCTTACAAGGGACAGAGCACGTTTTAGGGACAAGAATATATATATATCCAGAAAAGGACTAGCTAATACTTAACAAAATGAGTTAGCAACACCACCACATTTCTGTCAGTCGTTCGTTGACTGGGGGCGCACGGTTGCTCGTGTAACTTGCAGTAATGACTAAGAAAATGTTTTACTTGTTTCCATGAAGTGCAGGAAGCCGTGACTCCTCACAAGTTTATCTCTAATCATCACGGCCATAAGTTAGACAACTACACATACAAACAAGTATTAAGTTCGACAGATAGACAAATTGAATGTAAAACATCGCAGGAATTCTGTTCACTGAGATGTTTATTTGTCAATCGAAATCGATTTTTTGATGAGAACAAATAAACCATGTTTGATTCTGAATGATTCTATATAGGTTAGAGATCGATTGTAAATATCCGCACGATATTCCTCTCAGTCTAATGATAGATACAGAGACGCAAAGTCTGAAACACTTGATTAAAGTACACAAATATATGGGATTTATTTGAAACCGAAAATAAATTCGAATAATGTCAAGTTAATGGAAAGAGTGGTGGCTAAGATATGTTAACTTGTTTCCGGAGACTTGGTCCGATAACGTTTATTTCATTAATCTGACAAATTATCGATATTTTCATGCGCTACTGTTACCAAATGTTGATTTCACCAGGCTTATTTAATCTATGCTTTTGGATGGGAGGACTACAAAGTTTGATACATTCGTAATTAAATCAGAAAAATCCGTTATAACGATATTTGATCCACCGAGATAAATAACGAAGTCGTGACAAAGATAAAAAAAAAACTTCAACTAAACAGACAGAAAAACAAAGCTATGGATGTTATACACAGAAAACTATTGATGATAAAATATTCACTGGCAAGGTTGAACCGTGATCAACACTGTCATGTACATCACCTAGATGATTCTACTCCATCGTATAAAGTGTTGTAAATATTGTACAAGTGTTACGACTAACGTTCTGGTCAAAGTTCTTTCAGGAAATTTAAAATGAATACTAAAACAAACAATACGTGTTTTCTGTAATACCTTTTAAAGAATGACTACACAAACATCTTACTATGCATGCTGGTCGTAAGTTGGACAGCGTTTTACTGGCGATTTCATTGGACACAGCGAATAGACAGTGTATTAATATACTTGGTTAGCCAAAGCGAGTTATTTCCCTTGGGTAAGAAATAAGGGTGATCACATACCCTGGTTTATTGTAATATGTTTCAGACCATATTAATTTCACTTAGTTTAAACATAGTTTATTGTCAAGTGTAAGAGCAAAAGGATTAGACACAAGTTATTTCAACTTACGAGGTCTTCTCTTTATAGTTAAATGTACATTAAGAAAACAACACGTGATGGCATATAAATATACAAATCAAAGTGCATGATTAACATATAGTACAATGTATATATACATGGTTCCCACTAGTATGAAATTTACCCGAATCTATCAGATCGCTCAATATATTGCTGTACAGCGTTGCATACTCCTATATTTTTTAAATTGTCAATATCGGGAGAGCCATATAGTAGTAAGTCAAGACTGGGGGCAAGGTGCATATCAACTACTTGGATTTCGTAAAGCATGAGGTTCCTCAGGGGGTCAAAGTTCGGACAGTGCAGCAAGAAGTGGTCAGCATCCTCACAGGGACTACCACATGAACATGAGGGTTCTATGTGTAAGTTTGCTCGGTAAAGATCGTAGTTAAATGTACTTTCTCTGTTGCGGAGTCGACAGTGAAGTGTGTTTATGTGACGTTTTCCGTGCGTTCTAAAGGATGACGGTATGGTTGTGGGTGAGTGTTTTGCCGATTTGAAAGATTTCAGAGTGTCCGAGTTCCTTGTGTCTGGTTGTAGTTTGTTCCAAAGTTTGCAAGAATGTGGTATAAATGAGGTGTTCATGGATTGAAGTCTGTATCTTGGAATGTAGATATTGTCGTGGTTTCGTGTTTGATATCGTGGTTCAACTGGTTGATTGGGTATTAGGTTGTTAAGAAATGACGGTGTTAGATTGTTTTTGCATCGGTAAAATAGTGTAAGTTTTTTTCGTAGCGTCGTTGTTTTAGTGTGACCCAGCCTGTTTCTGAATAAATGTCTAATTTAGTGTAAAGTGGTAGTCCTGTGACAATCCTGGCCGCCTGGAGCTGCACTCTTTCCAATCTGTCTTCGTTTGTTGCACCGCTATTGTCCCATACTTCTGAAGCATATTCCAGGAGAGGTCTGATGATAGTAAAGTTTCTTTAAATTTCGTCTCGAAAGAATATACTTGAGTTTACGTAATATTGCTAATTGCTTAGATGCAGAGTTTATTATGTTTTCGATATGGGCATTCCATTTACAGTCACTACCAAATGTCAGTCCGAGATGTTTATGTCTGTCAGTCACATGTATTGAATTTGAAATCTGGTGTGCTTGGTAAGGTACGGTTAGAAAACATTCCACTGAGTGTTCTCCTAAAGGAAACCGGAAATTAAATATTGTTAAATTTTGCAAAGGATAAATAATTTTGTAGATGTACTTCAACTGAAAACTTCAACTGGCTAGAAAGTACTCCATGACCAGTATGTAAGAAAGATACCTTCTTTTTAGTTGTCAATCAATAGCCTACTGCATTATCAGAACGTGCGAAAAATTATATAGAATCAAGAAATAACACCGATAACAAAGATTATATAATGAGACTTCCACGGTTATCAACTTAAAAAGTATGCTGGGAAAAATAGTATCACTAAAACAGATATGATATACCATTCTTATGTAAACACTAGAACAGATATGGTATACCATTCTTATATAAAATAAATACACTACAACAGATATGGTATACCATTCTTATGTTAAATAAATACACTACAACAGATATGGTATACCATTCTTATGTTAAATAAATACACTACAACAGATATGGTATACCATTCTTATGTTAAATAAATACACTACAATGGATATGGTATACCATTCTTATGTTAAATAAATACACTACAACAGATATGATATACCATTCTTATATAAAATAAATACAGATATATGATATACCATTCTTATATAAAATAAATACACTACAACAGATATGGTATACCATTCTTATGTAAATACCACAACAGATATGGTATACCATTCTTATATAAAATAAATACACTACAACAGATATGATATACCATTCTTATATAAAATAAATACACTACAACAGATATGATATACCATTCTTATATAAAATAAATACACTACAACAGATATGATATACCATTCTTATATAAAATAAATACACTACAACAGATATGATAGACCATTCTAATGTTAAATAAATACACTACAATGGATATGGTATACCATTCTTATGTAAAATAAATACACTACAACAGATATGATATACCATTCGTATATAAAATAAATACACTACAATAGATATGATATACCATTCTTATGTAAAAATAAATACACTACAACAGATATGATATACCATTCTTATGTAAAATAAATACACTACAAAAGATATGGTATACCATTCTTATGTAAAAATAAATACACTACAACAGATATGATATACCATTCTTATGTAAACACAACAACAGATATGATATACCATTCTTATATAAAATAAATACACTACAACAGATATGGTATACCATTCTTATGTAAAATAAATACACTACAATAGATATGGTATACCATTCTTATGTAAACACCACAACAGATATGATAAACCATTCTCATATAAAATAAATACACTACAACAGATATGGTATACCATTCTTATGTAAATACCACAACAGATATGGTATACCATTCTTATATAAAATAAATACACTACAACAGATATGATATACCATTCTTATATAAAATAAATACACTACAACAGATATGGTATACCATTCTTATATAAAATAAATACACTACAACAGATATGGTATACCATTCTTATGTAAAAATAAATACACTACAACAGATATGATATACCATTCTTATGTTAAATAAATACACTACAACAGATATGATATACCATTCTTATGTAAACACCACAACAGATATGATATACCATTCTTATGTAAACACAACAACAGATATGATATACCATTCTTATATAAAATAAATACACTACAACAGATATGGTATACCATTCTTATGTAAAATAAATACACTACAATAGATATGGTATACCATTCTTATGTAAACACCACAACAGATATGATATACCATTCTCATATAAAATAAATACACTACAACAGATATGGTATACCATTCTTATGTAAATACCACAACAGATATGGTATACCATTCTTATATAAAATAAATACACTACAACAGATATGATATACCATTCTTATATAAAATAAATACACTACAACAGATATGGTATACCATTCTTATATAAAATAAATACACTACAACAGATATGGTATACCATTCTTATGTTAAATAAATACACTACAACAGATATGGTATACCATTCTTATGTTAAATAAATACACTACAATGGATATGGTATACCATTCTTATGTTAAATAAATACACTACAACAGATATGATATACCATTCTTATATAAAATAAATACACTACAACAGATATATGATATACTATTCTTATATCAAATAAATACACTACAACATATATGATATACCATTCTTATGTAAACACTACAACAGCTATGATATACCATTCTTATATAAAATAAATACACTACAACAGATATGGTATACCATTCTTATGTAAAATAAATACACTACAACATATATGGTATACCATTCTTATGTAAAAATAAATACACTACAACAGATATGATATACCATTCTTATGTTAAATAAATACACTACAACAGATATGATATACCATTCTTATGTAAACACCACAACAGATATGATATACCATTCTTATATAAAATAAATACACTACAACAGATATGGTATACTATTCTTATATGAAATAAATACACTACAACAGATATGATATACCATTCTCATGTAAAATAAATACACTACAACAGATATGGTATACCACCATTCTTATATAAAATAGATACACTACAACAGATATGATATACCATTCTTATATAAAATAAATACACTACAACAGATATGATATACCATTCTTATGTTAAATAAATACACTACAATGGATATGGTATACCATTCTTATGTTAAATAAATACACTACAACAGATATGATATACCATTCTTATATAAAATAAATACACTACAACAGATATATGATATACTATTCTTATATAAAATAAATACACTAAAACAGATATGATATACCATTCTTATGTAAACACTAGAACAGATATGGTATACCATTCTTATATAAAATAAATACACTACAACAGATATGGTATACCATTCTTATATAAAATAAATACACTACAACAGATATGGTATACCATTCTTATGTAAATACCACAACAGATATGGTATACCATTCTTATATAAAATAAATACACTACAACAGATATGATATACCATTCTAATATAAAATAAATACCCTACAACAGATATGTTATACCATTCTTATATAAAATAAATACACTACAACAGATATGATATACCATTCTTATATAAAATAAATACACTACAATGGATATGGTATACCATTCTTATGTTAAATAAATACACTACAACAGATATGATATAACATTCTTATATAAAATAAATACACTACAATAGATATGATATACCATTCTTATATAAAAATAAATACACTACAACAGATATGATATACCATTCTTATATAAAATAAATACACTACAACAGATATATGATATACTATTCTTATATCAAATAAATACACTACAACAGATATGATATACCATTCTTATAAACACTATGGTATACAACAGCTATGATATACCATTCTTATATAAAATAAATACACTACAACAGATATGATATACCATTCTTATGTAAAAATAAATACACTACAACAGATATGGTATACCATTCTTATATAAAATAAATACACTACAACAGATATATGATATACCATTCTTATATCAAATAAATACACTACAACAGATATGGTATACCATTCTTATGTAAAATAAATACACTACAACAGATATGATATACCATTCTTATGTAAATAAATACACTACAACAGATATGATATACCATTCTTATATAAAATAAATACACTACAACAGATATGGTATACCATTCTTATGTTAAATAAACACACTACAACAGATATGGTATACCATTCTTATGTAAAATAAACACACTACAACAGATATGGTATACCATTCTTATGTAAAATAAACACACTACAACAGATATGGTATACCATTCTTATGTAAAATAAATACACTACAACAGATATGGTATACCATTCTTATGTTAAATAAATACACTACAACAGATATGGTATACCATTCTTATGTAAAATAAATACACTACAACAGATATGGTATACCATTCTTATGTAAAATAAACACACTACAACAGATATGGTATACCATTCTTATGTTAAATAAACACACTACAACAGATATGGTATACCATTCTTATGTAAAATAAATACACTACAACATATATGGTATACCATTCTTATGTTAAATAAACACACTACAACAGATATGGTATACCATTCTTATGTTAAATAAACACACTACAACAGATATGGTATACCATTCTTATGTTAAATAAACACACTACAACAGATATGGTATACCATTCTTATGTTAAATAAACACACTACAACAGATATGGTATACCATTCTTATGTTAAATAAATACACTACAACAGATATGGTATACCATTCTTATGTTAAATAAATACACTACAACAGATATTTTTTACCATTCTCATGTAAAAATAAATACAATACACGCAGTCATACGCTATACTGTCAACATAAAGATGTTTATAAAAACCAGTAAATATTGCTACAACTCCAGTAGGATCACGGATAAATGTATTTCCCTATAGAAGTTTCGTGTAAACGTCTTGCTCTTCCTCTTACGAACCGTTCGCCGGAATAGTCGGATATCCATACCACCAGTTCCCCCAGTGCATCGCTTTATATGCCGTGAACGATAATTGTTGACTGTTTATCGGTAGAAGGATTCCTTAGAAACACACGTGCAAAGTACCGACTACATTGGATACACGTACCTCCTGTCCTCATGTGTCCTCCAGTTTCCACTACCCATAACATCTATATCCGGTTTCGTATCTATACATTGGTAATGTCTACAAATGAGTTATCACCTGATATCACTACATATGTCGAATGAAAGACAGTATGAGCCGTGGGAAGGGTTGAATAGGATAAATACAATATGATAATTTATATTATAATAATAGGACGGAACAATATATCCCAAAAAGCCCAAAAATACACAACAACACCTAGAAACTGGGAAAAAACATAGATGTTTTTCATATGGGAAGAAATCTCATTCCTGGCGGATTTACGGCTCTCGATGTTGTTTTGTAAGGGAGGTAATTCTTACATCTCTGTAACAGATATCTACGGACAAAATCAACATACTATTTATTTCATTGAAATTAACAGAAATAATTCCGATTTCCCTGGATTTCGTTTCCGAGTATAATAAATCATTACTGGTTTTTGTTGTTTATGAAGACTTCTATATCTTCTGTTAAGTCGGTAACTCTCACTGTCACTTTCGCGTACGACACCTTCACTTCCAGGTCTATGATAAATTTTGTTTTATAGAATACACCATGAAAAGAAACCGTATCAACGGTACTACAATATCACACATTCGTCTACTTCATACCAAATATTCTTTCATTAAACTCGCATTTGGTCTTCTCCGTATCTTCCTTTTCTTATTAAGGAGTTGCTCTAGTGACAGTCGTCCAGTGTTGTGGTCAACGAGAGGTGACTGTCACCCAAGCAAAATGACGTAAATGACAACTTGGTTAAAAGAAAGAGTAATTTGTCATTAAATTTCAGAGTAATGACAGGGTAATTTGTCACCGAATTGAAGAGGGTCCCTTATTTAACCGTATTGACAAAATGATCAAGCCAGTTGCTTATAAAAAAGTCACAAACCCTTTTATAATTCTTTAAAATCAATATTAATAAAAAGTACGTTTAAAACTTATTTTGAACAACGTTACTGTAATGGGGTTGACACTGTGTACAGTATCAAACAAACGACTGGTCCGAGGTCTGAAATACCGGACTAATCAATTTATTGATATTTGATTTCGCGTTACGTCAGATACTTTACATGGCTTGATGATGCTGGAGTTCACACTTGTATAGTTTTACATAAAAGAGATTGTCGATATGATCGATATTGGTTTGTTTCTGTGAATGGTTTAGCGTCGATAAATAAAACTCTAGGAAGTACAACACGCGATTCGCTCTTGAGTCGATAAAGTTATTGAAATGGAATACAACCATGGGAAAATTCATTTTACCTTGGACAAAAGACTTGTAGGCCGAAAGCTGTTCAATAAGACGTTGGGCGGTTACTATATATTCTCGCGAGAGTGACCATTAACCAGTCTAAGGACTATCAGTGACGGTAGTCAGTGTACATTTTAAGTACAATAAGTGGTCCGTAACCATTCTCACGACGTTGGTCAGTAGCCATTCTCACGACGCTGGTCAGTAACCATTCTCACGACGTTGGTCAGTAGCCATTCTCACGAGGTTGGTCAGTAGCCATTCTCACGACGCTGGTCAATAGCCATTCTCACGACGTTGGTCAGTAGCCATTCTCACGACGCTGGTCAGTAGCCATTCTCACGACGTTGGTCAGTAGCCGTTCTCACGACGTTGGTCAGTAGCCATTCTCACGACGCTGGTCAGTAGCCATTCTCACGACGTTGGACAGTAACCATTCTCACGACGTTGGACAGTAACCATTCTCACGACGTTGGTCAGTAGCCGTTCTCACGACGTTGGTCAGTAGCCATTCTCACGACGCTGGTCAGTAGCCATTCTCACGACGTTGGACAGTAACCATTCTCACGACGCTGGTCAGTAGCCATTCTCACGACGTTGGACAGTAACCATTCTCACGACAGTAATAAGCAGTTTTGTCCTCAGTGATAATTAATAAATGACAACTCTCGGTACGGTAAGTATATTTATTGAATTTTGTCGTATTTGTTGGCATGGTTTGCCACGAATGAAGAGAGTACTTCGAACAAGCCGTGACAGAGTCATGTGACTACCATTTTGTCAACTGCTTTCTACAATAATGCATAGTTTTATAGAAGCTAGGAAATGCTTCAAATCTGTTGCACCACCCTCGATCCAACTTGAAACGAAGTATAAGAGGAGAAGTGTATAATCACATAAGCTACAATTAACACACTAATCAACCAAATTAAAATACAAAATAGTTACAAAAAACAAGTAATACCGCAGAAACGTAATCGTGAAAACTGAGAGAACTGAACACATATTGGATCAATTCAATCCAGCAGTGAGCATTCGAATGTACAACATTTATGAGAGTTTCTGTGTACTTCACTAAACGAACCTGTAACTGATATCATTTAAGCAAATTACACGTGCTACATCGTCCTCAAATTACCCTTAAGTCTCACTTAGCAAGCAAAAGTATTCGATTTGCTTAAATTTATACATCAACAGACCACCGCTGAATGGACCGGATATGACGATTTCTCCACTTCAACACCTCCGCACTTGAATATAGAGACGATTGTGATTGGCCCATTCAAGATATGGCACGTGACAGGGATAGGACTCCTTGTCATTTTACTAATAGGTAAAATTTGATCCTTAGTCATGCTTTACTACCATTGTATTGAAATGAAGTATTATTTTAAGATATTTCATTCGTTGCCAATAATGATGTTTTATGATTTGTAATAAGTTAGATATTAATGAAAGAAAATCAGTATGCTGGACTATTTGATCAAACATGATAAATAGACACACACACACACATGCATATATATATGCGTATATGTTTTTGCACAATATTACGCTGAGTTATTAGCCAATAAAGAACGCCGTTATATCGTCGAGCAGAAGAAATCCTTCAAATCGAAAACAATGTTTTTCGGAGGCAATTCGATTCTCAATAACTCATTGAAGAATGTGACCTGGAACCATTTTAAAACAATTTTACTGAATAACATATAATAAAGCTCTACCTTCTTTTAACACTACTTGTTTTGCCTAAACGTACTTTCTGGAGTGGTTTTTTAAAAAAAAAAAAAAATGCCATTTTAAAAATCTTCTACTAATTAAGATCTGTTTGATATTGAATTATTCATTACGTAATATCACTCTTTATCAAGTTTGGCAAAACCAAGACTTGGACTTTTAAGGAAAACGTTTAGCATCACCATAGCCTCGCTCTGGATAGATCGTCGCAGCGAGACAAAAACACAAACGCTGACATATCCTGCCTCGAGAGCTATTACCGTCTTGGGTTTGTAAATCCTAGTATACACCTAGAAACAGGTCAATAATTTTGTATTATCAATTTTCACACATCTGATCTCTGTACAATATGTACATGGATATCTTGAAGTGACTGACTTGATCAAGTGTCTATAGTTATAGTGGTGTGCTGTTGTATGGACGTCAGAGTGCCCCGGACACGTCAGTCGATAGAAAATTCCTTTAGACGTCGTAAACTCCATGACAAGTACGGCGAGAAATTCATAGATCTCTCTCCACCATCTTGTAAGTATGAAAATTTCTCTCATTCCTAGTTAAGCATAGATATCTCTCCGGCCTAGTGTAAATATAGGGTCCAAAAGGAATTTTCCATTTCATTATGGGATTTTATGTCACGAGTCTTGGAAGTTTACTTTTATAAATAAAAATTGAAACTTTGAGACAAGTTTTCATAAAATCTCGTTTGGAATGGAAATAAATTATGATTATGATCACACAACTCAGAAAATTCACGTTTGGACAAGTTTTATCGGGGAGTGAATCACACGGGGCAGCCATGTTGCAACGCCATATTCGATTCATGACGTAACGTCATTCCTCATGTTATAACAGTGTATATTTTGCTAGAGACATATACGTAAAAATGTTACATGTACGTTGTCACTGAATAACAGGCGAATTAGGTGATAAATATATCAATTTCACTCAAAGCCCTCGTTTTATTATATCGAAAGTTTTGTCGTCATCGTGTAATCTTAAATAAATATAAATATTTCTCTCTGCCCTCATTTGAGTATTAATGCCCCCACCCCTCTCAAGTGGAGTATACATATCTCTCTACTCTGGATTGAGTATGAATGTCGCTCTCCTCTCCGTTCTCTTGTTAGTTCATACATCTACATACATCTATATCTCTCTGTGCCCTCGCGTTAGCTCATACATCTATATCTCTCTCCGTCCTCGTGTTAGTTCATACATCTACATCTCTCTGTACCCTCGCGTTAGCTCATACATCTATATCTCTCCGTCCTCGTGTTAGTTCATACATCTATATCTCTCTCCGTCCTCGTGTTAGTTCATACATCTATATCTCTCTGTGCCCTCGCGTTAGCTCATACATCTACATCTCTCTGTACCCTCGTGTTAGCTCATACATCTATATCTCTCTGTACCCTCGTGTTAGCTCATACATCTATATCTCTCCGTCCTCGTGTTAGCTCATACATCTATATCTCTCCGTTCTCTTGTTAGTTCATACATCAATATCTCTCTCCGTCCTCGTGTTAGTTCATACATCTATATCTCTCTGTGCCCTCGCATTAGATCATACATCTATGTCTCTCTGTGCCCTCGTGTTAGTTCATACATCTATATCTCTCTCCGTCCTCGCCTTAGTTCATACATCTATATCTCTCCGTCCTCGTGTTAGTTCATACATCTATATCTCTTTCCGTCCTCGTGTTAGTTCATACATCTACATCTCTCCGTCCTCGTGTTAGCTCATACATCTATATCTCTCTGTGCCCTCGCGTTAGTTCTTACATCTACATCTCTCTCCGTCCTCTTGTTCGTTCTTACATCTACATCTCTCTTCGTCCTCGTGTTAGTTCATACATCTACATCTCTCTCCATCCTCGTGTTAGTTCATACATATATATCTCTATTTCTTCGAGCAGATGCGAAGACTTCTCTTTAGAATCGTGTACCGGTAAAACCTATGTTAGCGCAATATCTATACCTTTTTACAAAATAAATATTCATTCTAGTGATCCTTGGAGACAACCGTTTTGATTCAACAAATTATAGCAAAAGTACAAACTGACTTCAACCTATCTTTTATCAATTTACTGAGATTCCCTTCAGAGCCCGAGCGTATGTTTTTTTAAGATCGATGCTATGTTTGATATTGATATCACACGAACCTTGCACCTTTCACTGAACGTGGAATCAGTTGTTTGTGTTTTACTTGAATTTGGTGGCCGATGCTCAATGTACTTGGATATACATTTGTAAAATATCGAACGACATATGGCCAATTGAAAGCATCGAGACGAGGGGGTCGGCCTAATGTATGAATTGTCGTTAGGGGTCTTATAGGGTATTAAACATCTATTATACCCTACTTAATTGGATTTTATTTTGAACTGAAAATAGTTTTGAACTGATTACGTTGTATTTCTTCTCGGTTTTGATAGTGGAAAAGATTTTGGTGAGAGATTTAATGCTCGATAACGCTCCAAAGCCACCAGCAGCTGGAGTGAAAAAGCATGGCAAAGGAAATTCGAGACAACGAACAAATGAAGAATCTCGGCTCAGTTCTGTCGAAGTTCGATCATCGTCCATCGAAGAGAGTGTGCCACTGTCTCGAGATCCGACTAGATGGCTAGGCGCTTTACATAAACTAGGTTTGTAGGATTTGCACTCGCTAACACATTTCTATTATCAAACTTGGTGACTTCATGTCGTCATATGCCAATAAATGCCACTCAATCCCATCATGGAAGAAACTAGTTCTCAGCCCACTGATGTACACTGTGGTGCTATCTTACTTAAAATGATAGAGTCCGACTCCATTGTCGAAGCAGGATTTTTTTATGCCTGTAGTTATCTTTAATTCTTTAATTTCTTTAATTTAAATCTTTAATTCTCTTGCAGGTAATCAAAACATTCCGAGGAAGAACCAAGTTCTGGATGCATTGTCCTCGTTGAAACAGATATAAGCAAATACTGATTGACAATAGAATAAAGATGTTTGTTGAAATATGATTTCGAAAAAGAATTAACGCCGCTTTCTTTTGCTGCAGAACACGTTTGCATTTTATTATTCAATTTGAATTGAATAGACAAGACTTGACGATGCACAGATTCAAAAAGCGATGATGATGATGATGATGATGATGATGATGATGATGGTGGTGGTGGTGGTTAAAGACATTTCATTTTTGTTGTTGAGTGTATCGCTCCGTTAACAGGGTAATTTTGAGGTGGGTCCCCTTGCTGGTGGCTACATCACTGAACAACTTGAACAACCGTCGCATATTCGGTTGTCAAGAAAGTGGTTAGTACTTTTGACTATAACTTCAATGATGATGCCATACTTATCGTTCATGTCAAGTGTACTAGTAAATCCCTACTGAAATATGACAACAGACCAATAAATATACAAGAAGGCTTACTTTGAATTTTAATTTAGGTGTTTATTTTCACTCTCATCAGTGAAAAAAACAGATACATGGCAAATACATTCAGTGGTGTAAACTACCTGTTTCGTACCTTACATTTAACTGCACTTTCCCTTCAACCTTATCATGAAAACCGCGAAAATTTTAATAACCTAATAAAACATGCCCAGCAGTATATTCTACATTCAAAACATGTCACAGACATTTAAATCAATAGTACCTAAAACAAGCATTCCTTAATTAAGTGAACTCGAGGTCTTTATATATTGTGAACAACATTAAGCTGGATCTGGAAACCGCGCTAATTGGGATGTTTGTCTTATGATCTATCCTGCTGTGGTTATTTGAACGGCGTTTAAAAATGAAAATGAAATGTTAAAGCTGAGAGGCTTCATATTGATTCCTGTTTAGCAGGAATATATGTATAACTATCTTGAATTGACAAAAGTCCTAATGAGACCGTCATTTACAAAAAAAATAATATCGAAATGCCGGTATTGTTAGAGGTGAATTTCAAACTCAAAATGAATGTAAAGAAAATTGAATATGCACAAAAGAAATGAACATATTAAGGCAATGTAACATATCTTATTTCTATGGAAAACATCTCCTTTTTTATCGACGGCAACCGTCATGAAACAGATGTATAAATAGTGAGATGATATGGTCAAAGATGTATGGATGGTGACACAACAGGATAAAAGATACAACAACAGGATAAAAGATGTATGGATAGTGACACAACAGGATATAAGATGTATGGATAGTGACACAACAGGATATAAGATGTATGGATAGTGACACAACAGGATATAAGATGTATGGATAGTGACACAACAGGATATAAGATGTATGGATAGTGACACAACAGGATAAAAGATGTATGGATAGTGACACAACAGGATAAAAGATACAACAACAGGATAAAAGATGTATGGATAGTGACACAACAGGATATAAGATGTATGGATAGTGACACAACAGGATATAAGATGTATGGATAGTGACACAACAGGATAAAAGATACAACAACAGGATAAAAGATGTATGGATAGTGACACAACAGGATATAAGATGTATGGATGGTGACACAACAGGATAAAAGATACAACAACAGGATAAAAGATGTATGGATAGTGACACAACAGGATATAAGATGTATGGATAGTGACACAACAGGATAAAAGATGTATGGATAGTGACACAACAGGATAAAAGATACAACAACAGGATAAAAGATGTATGGATAGTGACACAACAGGATAAAAGATACAACAACAGGATATAAGATGTATGGATGGTGACACAACAGGATAAAAGATACAACAACATGATAAAAGATGTATGGATAGTGACACAACAGGATATAAGATGTATGGATGGTGACACAACAGGATAAAAGATGTATGGATGGTGACACAACAGGATAAAAGATACAACAACAGGATAAAAGATGTATGGATAGTGACACAACAGGATATAAGATGTATGGATAGTGACACAACAGGATAAAAGATGTATGGATGGTGACGCAACAGGATAAAAGATGTATGGATGGTGACGCAACAGGATAAAAGATACAACAACATGATAAAAGATGTATGGATAGTGACACAACAGGATATAAGATGTATGGATAGTGACACAACAGGATATAAGATGTATGGATAGTGACACAACAGGATAAAAGATGTATGGATGGTGACGCAACAGGATAAAAGATACAACAACAGGATAAAAGATGTCAGTTGTCGGAGAATTAAATCGCTACAAACAGACATTGATACGGTAATCTATGTTTCGTTTCATGTTTTTCCGTTATAAAATATTCTTTATATAAAACCGTAGGAATGTGAATCATCAAAGAATAACACCATTGTCAGTATTCGGCTCTGATCATAGCAGTTTCGTTCTGTCAAATAATGTATCGTTCGAATCTTCATAACATATTCAAACACACCAAATCTGTACTTTAATGGTGTCTAGTGATGACGATGAAGCCAGTAGATTAATTGTGAGCGTTTATCGACAAGGCCGTATAAATAGTTACGGGATTAAACGAGATTAAAAGTGCGACATTTGGGGTGACGGTGTCCAGGCATCATGTGACTTGCGAGTGATATGATTCGACTTGCGCGTGATATGGATCGATAACTGAACTGCTATAACAGGATTTCCGGCTCGCAACAAAAATTGTAGACCTCACAGGGTTGACATTTACAGTATACCCGTGTATTCTTGTCATTAAATCTAGACAAACAGGAGGAAACACATCCGGCTCTTCTTTAGCGACAGGCAGGTTTCGTATGTCACTGACAAACAGTATTCAGCCCTCCGATTGGCAGTGAAAAGAGATATTAAAATAGAAGCCAATGACGGTCAAAATAAGATCGGAAGGTGAATTAAAAAAATCCGTCTCCACTAAGAATATAGTTCCTCTTCTCTGTCCTTTGTGATCAGACTTATTACAGACGGCAGGGGAGGAAACGGCAATCCTTTTCACGACAAATTGTAAGTATGAATTACCAGTTGTGTAATTTTAACGGGTAAGATGATTTTATAACAATATTCTTATCCTATAGGTGTTGATCAAATTATAGCAAAGACAATTTTGTTTACAAAATAAAATCCAAAAATACTAAATTTATGTCGTTATTTTAGCGTTTTTAACATTGTGTTTCATTATGCATTTTATGTTTCAAAAGAAAGATGAGTTTTGAAGATAATTACTTAAGAGGAAGCATATTTTTTTTTCCAGAAACAAACATGTATCAAGTGATGTCTCTTCCCACAGCAACACTTGTCGTTTTTATGTTTCTTCGAGGAGGGTTGTCTCTCGTGGATAATTGTGAAACGAAATCAATTGAAATGAACATCGTTCGCGTGATGAACGTGGAATACGAAGGCACCATGCGCAATGCTGTCTGTGTAGCCAGTGTCCTTGTCAACGAATGTGATGGCACGTGTGTTTCGCGTGTCACTCCAAGCGTTTCCCGATTTCCTGGCTTTGACAAAGTAAGTTTTCTTAACTGTACCTGTAGAATAAAGAACACGTTTTAGTATTGTTATTTATTTCTCTTTCTTTCTTTCTTTTTTTCTTTCTTTCTCTCTCTTTCTTTCCTTCTTCCTTTCCTTTCATGACTTTCGGTTGCCGGCAGTTATTTCTACCAACATATGTACAAACGAAAGCTATAAGAGAATGCTGAATAGTTTTCACTTTAAATGTTGATATTTCTATGACAAAATTTTACGAAGTCAGTTACTACAAACAGGATACGCGTCTGGTTTCAATTCAATAACAAAGCCGATTTTTTTTGTGCAAAACTACTTTGCTGAGTACTAGGAATTTTATAAACCAATGTAGTGTGGTTTACATTTACTGTTAGATACTAAAAAAGGAGGGGATTCCTTCTTAAGTGAAAGAAAGCAAAATAAAAATCAACGAACGAATACGATACTATATAACATTATCTACCGCTTATCTCATCAGACATTATTCATTACTAATACAAACTTAACGAGCCACTTTTAAGGTGGGAAAAACAGGTGATCTCAGATGAATTTGTAAGGAAAGAGAATGCAACATTCTTCATATTTGCGTTTATCTCTCTTCGAAATCACATCATCATGTTTTTGTCTTTTGACATACTTCTACTATAGTTGTAAATCTTATGTCTACAATGGTGACTGAAGACGATTTTCAGAATCCTCCATTTCCAGTGAACATTGCCAAAGATCATCAACATCAGCAGAGGAAATGTCCGAATATGCCTAACTTTTCAGTTCAAAGGTTGGAAAAATGTTCAACTCCATGTCTAAACTATCGCTTAGAATTCCTGCAGTATTTGAATCGTTCTCTTTATGGCACCAAAATGTTCCCTTCTTGTACAGATTGAGTATTAAACGAGAATAGACAATATATAATGATGTATTTTAGGGTGTCTTACCTTCACCTGTCCAATAAATAAATAATCTTTACAACAATTGCGAAGCGAGTTTTTCCAACTTATATAAATCACTCTTGTTGGCGCGGATGGATGCGCGCAAGGGGTCTTAGTATGGGAGGAAATCGGATTACCATGGGAAAACCCACGTGGTCGGGCAGGTGACTCCTTACCTTTTACACATCCATTCCGGGAATCGAATCCTGGACGGGTAGGTGAAAGGCGAAAACATTAACACCCCTACCCGACCACCCAAATGATTAGTAAAGAAGTCTCACGCCTGATTTACTTCACTTACATGTAGCTAACACTGTTTCTTTTTACCTGTCCAATATGTTTCATGGTTGAGTGAATATTCAGTTCATCGTTTTGAAAACAAATTGCTATCGTTATTTTCACAAAGAGGTGCTGTGTTTTTTTACTAGGAGAAAAGCTGTCGGGCCTTGATCAGTTATTTCTGTCTCAGGACAGTTTGAGGTTTTCTCCCTTAATTTATATGTATGTGTATAAGACATCAAGTTATTTGACTGATTTTTATGAACTGATGAAAAGGAAGGTATGTTATCAATGTCTGTGACGTACCGTCTATTGTTATCAATGCCTGTGACGTACCGTCTATTGTTATCACTGTCTGTGACGTACCGTCTATTGTTTTTACTGTGTGTGACTTACCGTCTATTGTTATCAATGCCTCTGACGTACCGTCTATTGTTATCACTGTCTGTGACGTACCGTCTATTGTTATCAATGTCTGTGACGTACCGTCTATTGTTTTCACTGTCTGTGACGTACCGTCTATTGTTATCAATGTCTGTGTCGTACCGTCTATTGTTATTACTATGTGTGACGTACCATCTATTGTTATTACTGTCTATGACGTACCGTCTATTGTTATTACCGTCTATGACGTACCGTCTATTGTTATCAATGTCTGTGACGTACCGTCTATTGTTATTACTTTCTATGATGTACCGTCTATTGTTATTACTGTCTGTGACGCACCGTCTATGTTTATTACTGTCTATGACGTACCGTCTATGGTTATTACTGTGTGTGACGTACCGTCTATTGTTATTACTGTCTGTGACGTACTGTCTATTGTTATCAATGTCTGTGATGTACCGTCTATTGTTATTACTGTGTGTGACGTACCGTCTATTGTTATCAATGTCTGTGACGTACCGTCTATTGTTATTACTGTCAGTGCCGTACCGTCTATTGTTATCAATTTCTGTGACGTACCGTCTATTGTTATTACTGTCAGTGACGTACCGTCTATTGTTATCAATGTCTGTGATGTACCGTCTATTGTTATTACTGTGTGTGACGTACCGTCTATTGTTATTACTGTCTGTGACGTACCGTCTATTGTTACTACAGTCTGTGACGTACCGTTTTTATGATATGTCAAAAAAAATATTATTACGTCATATAATATGACGTCTGTTGTTACTGTACTGTTTCATTCCTATTAGTTTTTACAGTTGTTGAAATGAACTTGAATATTTAATCAATTTTTATCAAAAATAAGTAATTATCGAGACGTATCAACAAGTGAATTAGTGGGTTGATCACACAGCGTTAGCCGGGTAAATAGTGACGTCAGAGTATGTGATAAAGTATCTATATAGTCTACATAGTTTATCACAGTTTGTATTGCAGCTGCGCGTGCTTTGTCCAAATGTTTTTAATAACTGTCCAATCTTTGTTGTTCATAAAATACACACATCGAATTACCAAAGTAAAACAGTCGCTGAAGCTACAGTACGTGCAAGTCGTGAGCTGAAACGGCAATAAAGGAATCACATTCTTTATTTTCACATTATTTTTATGAAAATTCTAGAGGTTACGTATATAAAAGTATTTACAGAGAACAATAATGAATTAGAACACTTGATAATATCACTCATTTACTGATGAATTATATAATTACATTCAAATGCTGACTGAAATTATTCTATTTCTTTTTCTCACAGATTTGCAAATGCTGTAGTGAATCTAGACTGGTTTCAAGAGAGGTCACTTTGACAGAATGTCGAGATGGAAACCACGTGTTGGAGGGGGTGCGCCCTACTACGTCCTTCTCTGAGCCCGCTGGCTGTGCTTGTCGGTCCTGCCAATACTGAAAGACTCGTATATCTATATAAAGTAGGATAATGAAGTGGTAATTCAAAAACTGTGTTGTTTAAATATAGGTACAAATAAAGGTAAAATATAAATCATAATATAAGATTTTATTTGTGTTTTTACTTTCCTACAATACTATATCACAACAAAAATAGTTCGCTCTCAATATCTACAAATTTACACTTTTCAGACTGTGTCACTGAAATAGAGGTCGACTAATGCTGACATCCAAATCTAATGAAATGCTGGCATGATTAGCGTGAACGGAGATTCATAATATTGTTAAAGGGCCATAGAGAAACAAGACGAATTTACATTGCTACTACAGGATATGAATGTGTAAAAAAGTGTAGACACGCCGATGACAATTATCTATTTATCTGTTGTTCTGGTCACAATTTCGATACGATGATCAAAAAGATGCATTATGTGACTAAGTTTAAAGTCAGCTTGATCTTGTTCACAAATGTTAGTGATCCATTAGCAATGCAGAGTGTGAAAAGTTTGATGTATTACGTCATTCAAAGCTGTCAGAGTCCATATTTGAAATGCTCTATATGTAGAGAATCTGAAGTAGAATTGAATCTCTGCCTACAGAATCAATGCCTAAAAACCTGTCTGCAGGGTCTATGGTAGAGAATCTGAAGTAGAATTGAATCTCTGACTGCAGCGTCTATGGTAGAGAATCTTATGTAGAATTGAATCTCTGCCTACAGAATCAATGCCTAAAAACCTGTCACAGAGTCTATGGTAGAGAATCTGAAGTAGAATTGAATCTCTGCCTGCAGAGTTTATGGTAGAGAATCTGATGTAGAATTGAATCTCTGCCTACAGAATCAATGCCTAAAAACCTGTCTGCAGGGTCTATGGTAGAGAATCTGAAGTAGAATTGAATCTCTGCCTACAGAATCAATGCCTAAAAACCTGTCTGCAGGGTCTATGGTAGAGAATCTGATGTAGAATTGAATCTCTGCCTACAGAATCAATGCCTAAAAACCTGTCACAGAGTCTATGGTAGAGAATCTGAAGTAGAATTGAATCTCTGCCTACAGAATCAATGCCTAAATACCTGTCTGCAGGGTCTATGGTAGAGAATCTGATGTGATGTAGAATTGAATCTCTGCATGCAGGGTCTATGGTAGAGAATCTGAAGTAGAATTGAATCTCTGCCTACAGAATCAATGCCTTAAATCTGTCTGCAGGGTCTATGGTAGAGAATCTGATGTAGAATTGAATCTCTGCCTACAGAATCAATGCCTAAAAACCTGTCACAGAGTCTATGGTAGAGAATCTGAAGTAGAATTGAATCTGATGTAGAATTGAATCTCTGCCTACAGAATCAATGCCTAAAACCCTGTCTGCAGGGTCTATGGTAGAGAATCATCAATGGGTTAAGAAGTAGAATTGAATTTCTCTGCTCTTCACAAGTCAATCAATGCCTAGTAAACAGCTGTCAAAGAGTCTTCCAATTGAACAAAGAATTTTATCCCGGTAGGTAAACCCGTCTATGGTAGAGAATCTGAAGTAGAATTGAATCTCTGCTTACAGAATCAATGTCCTGTTCACGCGAAAACCTGGACTCATCCGTAAAAATAAATTGTCGCCTCTGACGCAGTCACCAATTCACATGGTCAGCTACCCGATGCTGCCGAACTATACTGTGATAGCGTGTAAACCGAGAAAAGCGGGTCTGTTGATTAAAAAAAAAAATAATAAAAAGAAAAGTGTCACAAGCTGTCCTCGTCATTCGATGAAAATCTGCACTAGATGCAAATCTCATAAGGAAACAACCTGTTTTCTCCCACTCCGAAGGATAAAAACAAATGCTTGCTGGGAGTTAACAGTCCCCGGTAGTCATCTAATGAGAGTGTTTCCTATTCCTGGTTGACCTCCGAGGTGAAGCAACAGACGGCTCACTCTGATGGGATGATACTGGTGTAGAGTCTATTTGTGGGGCAGCAACAGGTACGACACCCTCAGGTAACACACCAGTATCAGACTGCTCACTAAACGAATTCTCCCTCTCCTCCCCAACATCACCAAAATTAGTCTGATCTTCAGTCACAGAGAGGATTCCCTAATAGTCTAGGTATGGGTATGGGAGGCCTCAGGACATACGACAACACATCGTCGCCCATATCTTCAGAACTGGTGTCGGTGTCACTGTCGCCCGAGGTGAGGCCGAATCATGTTAAATCTCTGTTCATCGGTAAAGAACCCACAGATAATAAATGGTTCCGATGTAGAGTTCTCATTCCGACGTTGGTAAATCCTGGTTGTCCTGGCTAACGATGACGTACACGTGTGACTACCACTTGTTCGCAAGCTTATGGTGTCCCTCAAAAGCCAAGATCTTCACACGGACACGATCTCCAATGTTCAGGAATGGATCTGGAGCCTTCAGGTCATATGTTGCCTTTTTTCGTTGGTGGACTTCCTTGGGCTTCCTATTGGCAAACTAGAAAGACTAGGTCATACGCTTCCTTAATCCCTTCATATACTCTGGCACTTTGATAGTCTTGTGTCGAGACGAGTACTATTGTACGCGAAGTGGACATAGATAGCGCTCCTAATCCTTCTTGTGATTATCATCCAAAGTTCTAAGCATGTCCATCGGTGTTCGATTGAACCTCTCGCCTGTACCATTACCGCTGGGATTACAAGGTGATGTTCTAGACTTACGGATGTCCAACACCCAACAAAGAAAAGCTAAAAGTTCCGTGGGTTATAATGTCACATTGTTGACCACAGACACACGCTGGGATGTTGACCCATCTTCCTCAGAACACAATGTGTGCACTTCTTCATCAATCCATCAACGTACTTGGACATTCCTGGCCAGAAGAATTGTTACAGGCCAACGTGACTAGGAGCCCATGGTTTAAAGAAAGGCCGGGTGGGACCTAGATGTCTCCCCATAGTAGACCCCTCGCACGCTTCCATACGGGTCAATAGGAGCGATGAATATAAGATTGCAATAAAGATTATATAATCCAACTAGTCTTGAAGGCCACCTTTATACAAAAGCCACCTGTCCATATAGGACACGTTTTTGGTTCCCTTTGTAATTCAGTTTATAGTAACTGAACTTCTATATAAATTTAATTGTACCTACAACACATAAATACTATGTACGTGTCTGTTTTTTTAGATCAGCAAATACGGCTGTAAACTAAGAGTACCTTAAACATTCTGTTACATATTCCGTTACCAGAGTATACTTGATCTGGAATGAGATAAAAAAATGTTTTTAGACTTATTACTTCAAAAACTGCTCAGTGATATGTAGATATTCCACGAAAAATGACACCGAGTCAAAGACAACACGTCGGAACAGTAAAGTGACACCATACGGGGTCGTGATTCATCACCACAATGCGATGACGTCATTGCTACTATGACGTCATAAACTAAGCAACGAAAAGGTAGTATCAATAATGGAGCGGTCGTCGCTAAAGAGAGGGCCGGAGAGAATCTGGAGAAGAGCTAGCACTGGGTAGAGTAGTAGATGCATTGATTACACGAAAACATCATGAACAGGAGCACACGTGACAGCTTGTTGCAGATGATGAAAAAACCCGAGGAAAAACGGAAGGATACAGAATTAAATGCCCTTCTGCCCGTCCTCTCGTGGAAAGTTCGATGTTTAAGAGGGCTTGACAAAGGCGAGTGAAGTGAATAAACACTGAAAAATATAAATATTTAACATCAAAATATCGATTTTTTTAAATTGTTAAACTAGCGAAATGAATTGAAGTACAGTACGGTATTTGGTTAAGAGTTTAGATTGTGTTTGTATCGCCATGTAAACAATCGTGCTCGTGTTGAGTCTGCTCGTAGTAGCTGTAGTGTCCTCTCACTGAATATCATAGGGTGGCCCAGTACATGCGGGACTCAAAACTGCGGGTGGCATTTCTGACAATACTAGCCGCCCGGGTAGGGATATTTGTCACTTGTAAAGTATATTTTTTATTTTATTTTAAAAAAAACAAGCATTTATGTCCACTCTGATAGTATCGACAAGTCGGCAATATCAATTTATTGATGTAGAGTAAGTTTACTGGCGAGTAATTAAACGCTTTTTAATCGGAATTCCTCCTTTTGTATTAAAGTTGCTCTTTTGGACCAAATTCCTCTATTTATGAAAACTCAAATAAATAAGAATTATTCTGATTTAATTAAAGAGAAAAGTGAATATGTAGTAAGCACCAATAAAAAGTCAACGATATGTTTAAAATGAAGCAGTGTAATGGTGCAAGTTGGAATAAATGTTTGCTTAGTTTACAGAAAGTTCTTCTCGTGTTTGAATGATAAAACTGTCATGGACGTGCTTTGTGTATATAGGGTTGCCCATGACATTCTCCATCTTGTTAGGTAAAATCAGTAGATATGTCTTGCTCTCTACTAGGAAAAGTGATGGAACTGTTACGTGTCTGTATTTATCGGAGATACCATCGGGACGGGATTATCAGAAAACAGGGGAAACCTTGGAACAAGTAAGTCCAATAATCAACAATACATCCAGCGATCGTAACACAGAGTTTATCAACATCAGAGAACAATCCTTCACGACCTCCATTCGTCCTGCTTTTTCTTTTCTTAGTGACAATATGAGATGTCTTAATTGCACTTGTTGATGTATTTCATGAATACTATTTACACAGGTATTTTCCAAATTAAGTCCAACGAGATAGCGTTAAAAAACACTGAAGCACAAATTAGGGCCAAAAACAAGTAAAAAAACAAACAAAACAAAAACCACGAAATTTAAGCATTTCAGTCCCTACGTAATATGAGCTTATTATCAACAACCATTGTCTATTTATGTCACTCATTAATATTAATTTTCAGACTGTATATCATCATGCGTGGGAGCGTCACGGTATTTTACAATGACAAAGGCGGGGATAGTAGTGCACCGGAACCGGAAGGTGATGCCAAAGACGACGAGTCATGCCCGGGATCTCCATCATTCCCTCCAATTTTTGGTTTCACTACCAAGATAAAGAAAACTGTTCGCTTCAAAGATCAAGTGAAAGACGTAACTTTAGATCGCAGGCAACTTGGGAAGTGTCAAACTACAATAGGTAAATACCACTACAGACTATAAACAACAATACCCATTTCTAATACACATTACATAAGCAGTGTCTGGTATGCGTCTTGTGTAATTTGGTTTTCATATACAGATGTGGCGGTGATTGTCAGCTTCGGAGGCAAATGGTGAATGAAAATTTTCCGATATTCCAGCATGGCCATATTACATTTCGGATTTAGAATTTCTGTTCTTCCTAGTAATGTAATTCTACTTAGTCAACGAAATACGTACATTTTTGACACGGCAAACAGCGTGTGCGACGGTTTATCATCCGTTATGGCATTCTTAGTCAGTACTATAAACAGTACACTAGACAAATACACATCATAGTTCCTCGATGTGTGAGTATTCTCTCATTGTTTTGGTAACAGAGATATAAATTTTCACACCAGATCCAGTGTTAGTCCAGAATCAGTAACAGACATGCTGGTAATTGTACTCATTTGCGAGATATTGTTAGCTTAAAACAATTTGGAATCTACATTTACATTGTAATGTGAAGCCAATTACATAAAAATATAAAATAAATTCTGGCTTTTGCATCGGTTTTCTCAGAGAGTCTACAGTCATTCGGTCAATTACCGTTCCTTTCTGGCGATTTCGCGGCAGAGGGCACTGTTATAGCGGACGAAGAGACAGAACTGATGGTCATACCTGGAATCAAGGTCCTAGAAAGAGTACAGGTAAATATCACGATTTAAAACGATATTACTCTCTGTCATGAACTTATTAGAATAATTTCTACTTACTTTGTCGCCTAATGTTCATGTTCAAAAGGTATCGTCATCACGACCAAGACTCTTAGTTGAAGAACATGACGTCACTTGGATTTGACTTTTGTCGACACTTCCGTGACTTTTAGTCTATGAGCATGACAATAATAGGATTTGACTCTGATTAACACAGATAATATCTTCAATACAGTACTTACTCTCAGAAAATACACACTCTTGTTCGTGTTGTGTTTCAATGATTTCCAAAAATAACAGCGTTTCTATATATTACCTTTATCTAATCTGCTTAATTGCTTTTGAGACAGAATTACGGCTGAGGTATTCTGATAGCAATGTAAAAAATCTTTATGACATTAGTATCATGCCTTTCTGGTTTTGTTTCTCCTGTGGTTCAGGTATTTAATACAGCCTATATATCCGTTTTCCACCTTACTTTATATGTTTTCGTGCACATCTGTAAAATGGCCGACGCATGTTATTCAGAACAATTTTTCAGTTAAACTTACCAAAGGACAGAACCATGACACCACAGGGCGGTCAGTGGCCTCAGAGATATACAAACCAGCCGCCATAAGGATCGAACTACGCACTCTAGATTCTCACCTGTGTTTGCATCAGTCCAACGCTATTGCCGTATCGACTGCTATTTGGCTGTTATTGAAAACTCCAATATCTATTTAACAAAATTTGAAACATCCTTTACAATTTCATTGTTGTAGATTTGTTGCGACATGTCAAATTGATATTTCTTGAGTGACAATTTCGCTTTGAAAGTCCTTAGTTTTTCGTTAACAACAATTCAAATGTTTCACTAACCACTTATCAACTTTGACTAATCTTTGAGCACCCGGGGCCTAGTCTGCGTACGACGCTAGTTCGTTTACCTTGATTCCTCATGACAACGGTAGCAGTTTTTCGCGAGCTGTATGATAACTGTAAATTGACACATCATTTTTTAAACAGCGAAACGTTGCTCTATCGAAAACTGCCAACTTTTATTCTATTATAGTGCTACGAAAAAAGAGAACTAGACCAGAAGAAGCTGTTTGTGAGAACTCACTCGTTTTTCTCTAAATGGCCAGAAACACAACAAGAACAGATCATCGCTGCACTTACAAGGAGTTACTGCCCTTTGGGTTGCAGTATCGTACGACAAGGAACCCCCGTTACTGGCCTCCATTTCCTTATAAGGTAAGTTTTCCGTTATCAAATGTAAAATTTACGAATAAAATACCAATAACTAATGTGTGGGCTACATGTTAGAAAACTGATGTTTGTATATTTCATCAATACATTGATCTCGTGTCACGAAGACGGCATTTAATGATCATTATTATTTGTGAATTTAGGATTTTCCCGAAATAAAATCAAGAATAATCACTTGGGGTTATCATCATTTTTTTCATTATTTTTTTATTTACTCATTTTTTTCATATATCATATATATTTATTTTTGCTTGAAAATTACTTCAAAGACAATATATTGAGTAAAATAACATGTTCAATTTATTGCCTTGATCGGCTTACTTCTTTTTTCATTTTTACCATCTCAACATTTTGTGTTTAGACTTATAAGTCGAACTCAGTAGAATTAAGTAAATAGCTTTATCCATATTTGTCTGTAATCTTTACAGAATCCGAAGTTTTCTTATTTCTTTTACCATTATTATTTTACAGGGGTCGCGCTCGTTTGTCAGCGACGCCGTCAAAACATCGGAAACAGTACCCGGACATTTTTATAGATTTCGAACGATTCCAGAATACTCCCGATCCATCGTAAGTACACCTGATAAATTTGGAATTTGGAAATAGCTACACCTACTTGGATTTTTTCTAGCAGATTGTCGATGTGTCTCAACCTATAAATAGATTTATTGAAATCTTGATTTTTTCACTGATGTCGGAAAATAGCTACAGTGATCTGTACTAAATTCGCTTTTTCAGGTAACGATTCTTGCGATTTAATTATACCTTTTCTTTTAAAAAAGTGAAAAACACCATCCTCGAAAATAGCATTTTACATTATTGTCTTTTCAACAGAAATTAAACTGATGATGACAATTTTGTTTCTCACAGAGACGGTTTGATCGTTCGCCTTCCACCAGTCAATACTAAAGAGCAACACATCATGACACACCACACGTACGTGCGTCGCATGGACGGTTATGCCGCGGCAGAGAAATTAGTATTCGACCGGAACATAGAGTTATGTTTCGTAGAAGAAGGCGAGATATGTTGTGATACGGAGATGCTGCTGGGTCTAGATACCAATATCTTCACAATAACTGCGTCAACGCCTTGCGAATTGTACACGTTAAGTCTAAAATGTTTCGAAAAACACATTCTCAAGAAGAATTCACAGACAATTAACCTGATCAAGATGCTGGCCGAGACCAAGCTCCTTGGAAGGAAATCGACAATTCCTGGAAATAAGATCGAACTACTACCTTTGTTGTTGCATCGTTTGCGATTCATTCGACAAGCGCATAGCGAATTAACTATTGAAACAAACGAAACCGGAAAAGACGCTGTCCGTCCACATTATAAAACGTCTCATGATGTTAAAGAAAGTCACAAAAACGCCCACAAAAAACAAACCCATGATAGCAAGGGAAGTGAGGAAATTATCGTGGATTGGTACAAACGGAACAAAGCGCCTCTTTTGAAACCAGTTACACATGGCGCTGTTTATTACAAGGATGTGATGCAACAGCGCGCTAAACTGAGAGAGGAGATTCGGAAAAAATGTCCCGACGACCTCGCCGTGTGTCAGGCGATCAGGAAGCGTGTGAAGGATGCTATACTACTAAGTATCAAGGAAGGTATTAAAACAGACAAAATGGTGAGGAAAATTCAGCTGCAACTATCAAAAGGAAATTTAATTTCGCGATGGAAGTAAAGGGGATGACAAAACGAGAAAAACAGTAATCGCATAGGTGGTAAAATTGAAACAATTAAAAACAAGATTGAAAGCGACGAAATAAAATTACTTGGCGGATAGTAAATTTGAAAAAAAGACTTCAACAAGAAATTTCATATTGGTCAAAAAGGCATCATTTAACTAACTGTCATCGTTTTCTGTCTTTATTTCCCCCTATCATGAAGTCATATCTAAGTACCACGAAAGGCAATACAGACCTCGGGAAGAGTAAAAGGTGAAGGATAATTGGATTTGGAAATAATTCAAGATGAAGTGGTTAATTATTTATACAGGAATGTCTGTACTACGTAGCAACATTTCATTTTCAAATAAACCAATACAGTACAACCCTTGGCCTGAAGTTACATATGTACACACTGAAAATTAATTAAGTGGCTATTTAGACAACAGGGACCTGACTTGACTTCCCAACCCATGGTCCATGTATGCATTCAAAGTGTCAGATCTTTTACTGTTGAAATATAATTTTATAGAAAATTTGAATTTTTTATTTTTCGTTCTTGAGATTTAAAGTGTTAATTATAATCCTGGACTGGGTTTTTGGGGCCGGGGCTGAGACTGGATACAGGGTACAGGGTACACCAGTCATGGGCGAGATAAAAGAAAACATGGTGTTGGCTATTTTTGAAGAACGTGAGTGATATGGAATTTCTACAACGTATGTGATATGTCAACATGTACTACTTCGACATAAGAAAGCTAATGAGATACGAATTCGAGACAGAAGGAAAAAAAGGGAAATGTCCACTAGTCATTCCTACATACATTTTCTAATTAGTCAGGTCAAAATTTAGTCAATAGTTGGCCAATCTCGTTTATCAAACACTCATTGGAAAGATAAAAACCCATTTCTCAGAGAAATGTATGTACTACTAATATCTATGGCCCTTAAAATGTCAAAATCATAAAAATGTTTAGTTTTCTTCTCTCGGAGGTAACAACCCTCGTTATTGTAGTACAAGAGTAAATATACTAATAAGGACCGTGGATTGGAAATTTGCTACGAACTTGTCTACTGTGGGTTACTCAATGACAGAATAAATAAACATTAGTCAGTTGTGATGACTCGGACGGATTCAGACCTTCCATTTGTCAAAGAATTCAATGAATATAATTGTTGAAATTATAACGACGCGTGTATGGTTTGATATCATTCACCCAATGTTTTTTTCTTCTTAGAGGATTTTCAAGCTCTGTAGAGAACTTTGAAATTTTTGACATTCCCAAAATATGGAGTTATGGTTTCTGACTCTGATTTACAAAAAGTACGATGTGGACTTACAATTATAGTTGCCTTAGTAGTGAATTTGTAGTCAAAATACTATGCAAAATTCTATACTGAAACCACTGAAGTTTAGAATTATTTGTGACTTTAAACGGTAAAGAAAAATTGATGCCCATGTGGAGTTAACTAAGTTAAATTGATCAGCCCTTTTTTCCTCCCTGTTGGTATCTAATCATTTTTTGATAAGATTTTATGTAAATAATTTGTTTATTGAGTTCTATTGAAAAAAAAATTCTATGCTAAAAGGAATGAGGGGAAGTAGGAGTTTCATATCTTGAATCTTTCGTGTACTAATAAATAATTTAAGTGTTAACCATACCTTGAAATTGAAAAAAATGTTCGTATTTATACTATATTTCTGTGTGAATTCAAGGTAAGAGTAGAAAGTAACAGGATTTGTATTTTGAACATATCGTTTACCACACCAACTTCCTTAGCATACCTGGGGGGAGTTTCCACCAATAGTTATGTGTGGGTGTTTCGATGTCAATGGTTATGATTCTTTAAATTATAACGACGTGTTTATGGCTTGACATCATTCAGCCAAGGATTCATTTCCCTTCGTTTTGAATACGTTATTCATACCTAGGTCCTCTGATACCTTCATTTTCAGCCACGTTCTGCTATCAAAATAAGACGCGACCTTAAAATCTAACTCTCATAGATCTGTAGAAAGGATCATAAGACGATAAACTAGGCCGTGTTCTGTAACACTAATAAAATACACATGCTAGTCAACTAATAATATTCATTTTTAATGGAAAACAGAATAAATTTCTACGTCAGCCTGGGTTTCAGATTGTAGTTTTGCTACGATTGAAAACATGACAGCGCCGATTTCATTAAGAGATCTTTCGAGGTACAGTACAGGTTTCCTGTTACATATTTTGTCTAATCACACTTTTTTTTCTATAATTATATTTTTATCACAGGCTTTTGTTGGTAATATCAACAAATTCTCACCATCTCTATATTTGTTTCACCATCACAGATCAACGTTAGTACCTGTAGATTCATATCTAAGCGAAACAATAAATACATACTTGATATGTTTCGTCACATATCTTCTAAATGAAATTATTAAAGCAGATATTCAGCACCTACAGAAGAATTTTACATCGACAAACTAGAAAAACCTTCTGCTAATCTCGGAAAAGACATTACGAGATAGCTCATCGCCGATACTTCCGCTTCTGGTAACGACCTAAAGTTCTCTCATCAATTTTCGTGCCACACTAGTGTAACTGGAGAACCACTGAAAGGAGCCACATAATTTCATCTAGAAAATCTTAATAAGTATCATGTTGATAGAGAGAATTATTACGCCCATATCTTTATGTAGCCATCTATTTTCTCCGTCCAATATTACGAGTACAAAAATGTCTGACATATACTAAACAAAAAAAGAAAGGTAACACTACTTTATTCTGTGATTAATTAATTAACCCCTTCATAAATCCTTACCAATCATGTACGAATAAAGTAATTGATCAATTCTGATAAAACTGCAGTCATGGTTCATTATAAAACCTTGCGTTCAGTTGATTTTATTCGACTGTAAAGGACGTTGGGGTCAATTTCAAAGGTAACACCATTAGTAACGGGTATGGCCACCGTTTGCGAAGTAAACAGCATTGCAGCGTCGTCGCATGGAACTCGTAAACCGGCGGATAATTCGAGGAGAGATGTTGTTCCATTCAGCGATCAAGGCTTGGGTCAGATCCTGCAAGTTTGACGGCTGATTTTGACGTTCTCTCACGCGTCGCCCAAGAACGTTCCAGACATGCTCAATCGGTGACAAGTCAGGTGATTTAGATGGCCAATCTAACACCTGTACGTTATTCTGCTGCAAGAAAGTTCTGTTGACGCGACTGGTGTGCGCTGGTGCGTTATCCTGTTGAAAAATGGCGCCAACGCCATGACGTCTTAAGAATGGCAGAACCACTGGTCTTAAAATTTCGTCCCGATATCGAATGCCGGTTAAATTGCTATTTAATACAACAAGCCTGGTACGGGTCCCCCACAAATACCACCCCAAACCATTACACTTCCGCCGCCAAAGCGGTCCCGTTCTGCGGCGCAGCAGTTCGCAAAACGCTCCCCTCGTCGCCTCCACACTCTGCGCCTTCCGTCACCGTGTTGCAGACAAAACCTGGACTTATCTGAAAACAGAACATTGTTCCATTGTCGTAAGGCCCAACGACGGTGAACACGGGTCCAGTTACGCCGATTATTACGGTGACGTCGCAACAAATTGGGTCCAGTGTAGGGACGCCACGCTTTCAATTGCTAGGCCCTCAACCTGTTGCGGACTGTTTGGGGAGACATACGACGCCCAAACAATGTCCTTGTAGTCTCTACTGCGGTTACGAATCGATTGCGCAAGTGTATCAATCGTATACGACGGTAATCCCTAGCGGTTGTTTTACGGGGACGATCGGATGTTGACCCAGTTTGGTTTCAACGACTTACCAACTGGCAAATTATCTTAACACTGCAACCAAAATGCCGTGCAACTCGACGGCGAGACTCCCCAGCCTGGATCATGCCTACAGCCTTTTCTCTCTGTAGTTGTGACAGCCGGGGCATAATGATAAAGTTGATAGATAGCAAGATTCGGTGATTTCTAAGTCCTCAGAATCTAAGGAACAGTTGTAAGTTTGAATGTTTATGAAATTCAAGCGAAGATACAAGTTAGTCGCAGAAAACCTCGTGCAGCTCTTTCGCTAATACAGACTTTCACGCTTGAATGATTTTGGTAACCCCCGTGGATTTTATAATGTAAAACATTACCATTTTCTAATATTGCGCAAACGTCATTTTGTTTTCACTCATTTACAGGTATTCGCCAAGGAAACATGTTAACCTTTCTTTTTTTGTTGAGTATATATCAATCTTACCTTTCAAATCCGAGATTTAATTGAACAAACACATAAAAGAATTCTTTTTTTCAGCAATCCTTTTTCTTCAATGAAAAATGATGGGGCGAGTTTAAACGCCATTTTATAACCACGGGTATGAAGTAAAGCAATTTCAGACGAAATCCCACAACCTATGTGCACGTATTCCGGGTTCAATATCTAAAGATCTTTTGTCTTCGGTCGATATATTTTCTTGGGTAGATAAATCTTATTATCGACCTTACAAACAAAAAGGTTAAGGTTGTATGATAAAAATATGAAAAAAAAAAAATATAAAATAATAAATAAATAAAATTGTTCTTCAGTTTTAATAGTTTCATGTAGACCCGATACCGATGTGTGAAGTTTTGAGAAGGAGATTTTGTTGTTCATTGAAGTTAAATGAAGGATTATACTCGTTCAGATGACAGAAACACAATGGCGAGTGACGCTGATATTTCGACATCACAAAATGACCAAATTATTTGTTTAAATAAACATATACATGAAAATAAACAAATGTGCAATTGAAAGTAACTATGTTATGGACATGTAAGGCTGCTTTATAGTAGCTAGGTCACATGTTTTTGTATTTGTCCGTGGCCTCTACAAGCTGATGAAGTACACCAGCTTCCTTTGTGGAATGTCCCGCATCAGGTATTACATGGAAGTCAGCTTCTGGCCATTTCTGTTCATCAGAAAATATATTTTGAAATAAACAAAAAATACAAAATAATTTCTAAAATATAAAACCCAAACTACAGTGATGATTCAATATGTGTTATAATTAAACAGACAAATAACATTAACTTACATTACATAATCTAATATTTTATTCCTATTACGTACTATAAGAAATTATTTTTTGGTTATTTTTCTGTATGTCAGTAAAGATCTACAGCTAGGAAGCTCAAACAGTATCATCTTAATGGATCATGAATCGAACTGTGATCCTTAGTTGTTGAATCTAAATATGCATTGTATCTAAAATGAAAACGTTAGGAAATTCCTACCTTATGAAGTAACCAGGCAGTTTCCATCGGACAAACAACATCATAACGCCCTTGAATAATGGTCGCTGGAATGTGACGAATTTTCTCCACATCGTCTAAAATTTGAGTATCGGTCTTGAACCATCCTCCATGTACAAAGTAATGACTATAAAAAACGGTAAAAACAAATATAATAAGGTTGTCTTTAATAAAATCCTTCATCTAATTAACGGCCTAAAACTTCACATATATACATAACATCTAATTTAATTTATGACCTGTACATTGTTTAGATTTTCGTTTTAGGTCAATCTCACACACGTTTTACTTGATGCAAAAATACGGCATCCGTAACATAATATATCTAGTAAACACCAACAGAATCCATATTTTGTAAAACATCTAAGAATGTCAACATATATTATGATCAACAAATATTACCAAACGATTCTTATTGAGACATTTTATAGTATATATCTAAATCAATATAGATATAATGAAACATCATGCTTTATTAGCATCAGGAGCCAACTGTCATAAAATAAGAAAACGATCACCACTTTAAAGAAGCTGAAATGAAAATTTAGAGATTGATGGTCAAGCCCTGTTACCTTTCAATCCTGGCGAACTGTTGTGACCATATGTCTCCCTCAGCTCTCTTTAATAGGTCATCATCCACTAACAAGCGGGATGTGGCCATTTCCCATTTACTCCAAGCCTTGGCTGCTTTGATGCGCTTTTCTTCATCATCACTGGTCAGATGTCTATAGTAAGCACCCATTAGATCTCCTCTTTCGCCCTGGTCAGATAGAAAACATGAATCCCGTGAAAAGCTGGTTTATGAGGATATTTTTCTTTATCTGAGGAGCTGGTACAATAGGACTTTTTTCTGTTTCTGATAGGACCTTTCTCTTTCTCTAAACAGCTGGTACATAAGAATTTATTTTATCTCTCAAGAGCTGGTTCATGAGGACTTTATCTCTCAAGAGGTGGCACATAAGGATTTTTTTCGATCACTAAAGAGCTGGTGCATGATGACTTTTTCTATATCTCAAGAGCTGGTTCATAGGTATTTTTTTCGGTTTTATAAAGCAGTCACTGGGACTTTTTCTATGAGATGGTTCATGACAATGCAATCTATTCTAATGAGCTCGTTCACTCGTGACAACATAATCTATTTTAATGAGCTGGTTCAAGACATTATAATATATTCTACTGAGCTGGTTAATGACAACATAATATATTCTATAGAGCAGGTTCGTGGCAACGTAAAATATCTTAATGAGCTGGTTCATGACGAAATAATCTATTCTACTGAGCTGGTTCATGACATTATAATATATTTTACTGAGCTGGTTTATGACAACATAATATATTGTACTGAGCTGGTTCATGACAACGTAATCTATTCTACTGAGCTGATTCATGACATTATAATCTATTCTACTGAGCTGGTTTATGACAACATAATATATTCTACTGAACTGGTTTATGACAACATAATATATTGTACTGAGCTGGTTCATGACAACGTAATCTATTCTACTGAGCTGGTTCATGACATTATAATCTATTCTACTGAGCTGGTTTATGACAACATAATATATTCTACTGAGCTGGTTTATGACAACATAATATATTGTACTGAGCTGCTTCATGACAAGGTAATCTATTCTACTGAGCTGGTTCATGACATTATAATCTATTCTACTGAGCTGGTTTATGACAACATAATATATTCTACTGCGCTGGTTCATGACAACGTAATATATTCTAATGAGATGGTTCATGACAACATAATATATTCTAATGAGATGGTTCATGACAACATAATATCTATTCTAATGAGATGGTTCATGACAACTAATCTATTCTAATGAACTGGTTCATGACAATGAAATCTAATCATATGAGCTGGTTCATGACAACATAATATTTCCCTTATGAGCTGGGTCATGCCAAATTTATATATCCTAAAGAGCTAGTTCAAGACAACGTACTATATTCTACTGAGTTGGTTCATGACAATGTAATATATTCTAATGAGCTGGTTCATGACAACATGATCTTTCCCTACTGAGCTGTTTCGTGACAATGTTATATATCCAACAAGGCTGGTTCATGACAACGTAATCTATTTTACTGAGCTGGTTCATGACAATGAAATTTATTCAAATGAGCTGGTTTAGGACAATGTATTATATTCTAAACAGCTGGTTAATGACACCATAATCTATTCTACTGAGCTGGTTCAGGACAATGTATTATATTCTAAACAGCTGGTTCATGACAACATAAATCTATCCTTAAGAGCTGGTTCATATGGACTATATTGCCAATAGCTGTTTTCATTTGTCCCTAAAGACCTGATTCATGAAAAGTTTATCTATCTGTAAGGGGCTGGTTCAAGAGTACTTCATCTATCCCAGAAGTCCTTCTTTATTAGGATTGAAAAGGCTGAAAAGAACTTTATCACCTGAACACCTTATTTATGGACCTAAGTGGATTTTTTTCTAACCCAGCTTGATTTGCTTATCAACAAACATGTCCTTGACCTTGTAATTGTGCAGACCCATTGTATCAAAGCCGGATATAGCCAGAGTGACCTAATTCTGGTACATGACAAACCATCTCACCATGGTGAACCAACACCCCTTGTATGAAGTTTCAGTGACAAAAAGTATAGAAGACAGACTGCCAAAACAAGATAGCGGACTGAAAGATGTACACAACATAAAATGATATTACCCCTACACCCAGGTTCCCAGTTGGGGGGACTAAAAATGAGTAAAAGAATGTGACTTTGACCTTGATATTGAAACCTTCACCTCAGACCACACACATCTTTGTTTGAATTCAATCATCATCAATTGATGTCATAGAAAAGTGTTAAACCATTCAAAACATTGTTAGTAAATACATGTACATAAACAATGATACCGTTAATTTGACTACATCCTTTGAACCTTTAACCTTGACATTAGGTCAGTAACCTTCAGCAGTGATTGATAAACAGTGTGCTTTTATAACACACACCACTTAAAAGAGCCTGTCTGATTAGTCATATCTGAAACATTCAGGACACATATATAATGATACTTATTTCAGCTCGATAGACAGAAATTATCTACAGTTTAAGCAAATGTTTACCTCTGGTATAGGAGCCAGGTAACTTTCCCAATGATCAGGAAATAAATGGTTTGCCCCATCCTGGTTAAACCATAGCAATTCCCGCCTGAAACACGAAACATGTTACTTTTGTGATAAAAAATTAAAAAAAACAATTTGCATCATATCATACCACATCAATGTGAAATAACGTTAAGTTATCATAAATAGATTGCAAGGAATTGATAGAATTGGTTTTTTTTCATATTCCTAATATGTGAAATATTGTTTAACTATAGAATACATATTTTTCAAACTGAAGACAGACATAAAGCTCAACCTTTTCATCCCCAATGATCATTACATAGTATAAGATTTAACTGATGTCCCATATATTTTAGTAGCAGAAGCCAGCATTGCACTATCTTAGATCTATCAGTTTATGGGTTTTTTTTTCTTTTTTCATCTATTTAACTCCAACATATGGAGTAAGTCAAGCATGAAATGTTGATGAGATCCAGTCCCTGTAGAGAGATACATCAACCATGTAAGTTTGGTTGACATGCTGCAGAGAGGTTTCACAGAAGTACTCTTCAACTTGTTGAAACAAACTGAAAACTACTTTAATATTTAAGGAATATCCATACCGGTAAATAACTTTTGTTAATGTTATTATATATTGTACATGTTTTACAATTTCTCTGAAAAACCTCAATTATCAAACCATGAAATGCTTTCTCATTATCATATAAAACTTTTGTTGATGTTATTTCTATTGAAACTTCTACTTTCTGAATATAAATATGATCTAAAATCCATATCTCAAGCAATAAATGAATAGTTACCTGCGTAGATTGAAAATTCCTCGGAGGACAAGTGCCTTCACACGATCTGGGTGTGTTTCAGCATATGTTAAAGACAGCGTGGATCCCCAGCTACCTCCAAACACTACCCATTTATTAATTCCCAGGTGTTTTCTCAAATGCTCTATATCCTCGACAAGGTCCCAGGTTGTGTTTTCCTGTCAACATACAGAAGATGTTAATCTATATTTCCAGTTTACACATACATGTATATGGAGAATTTTTCAGATCACTTGGTGACAAATGTGAAATATGATTACGAACTTAACGTGAGAATAGACCAACATTGGAGTACCCTTTATGATTTTAGCCACTACACATTATCTTGCTTTTCTTTTGCAATCCTGAAACATTTCAAAATGGGAATAAGATGTTTCTTAGTTTCAAAGTATTCCACATTAACATACAAATGTATAAATCACCAGAACACATTTAGTAGTCAAGGATAATTGTTAGATCTAATTGAAGTTCAATTTTCTTTTTAATATGATATACCAGTTTATTTTTGCCCTGGAACCAACTATCAAGAATTTGCCTCATATTCTTTACACCCTATGAGGATTATTCAAAATGGTTTTATACAAGTAACACTTCTTTTTTAAATTCACCCTTCTTGTTCGTGGATGAAAAGGGCAAAAATATTTAACAAGGCAAAAATATTTAACAGGGCAAAAATTACTCAGTGATCTGCAATGAACATGGTTACCAGGGAGGTCAACACCACAGCAAGGTCACAATTTAAGGTCAACACCACAGCAAGGTCACAATTTCAGGTCAACACCAAAGCAAGGTCACAATTTGAGGTCAACACCACAGTTAGGTCATAATAAGAGGTCAGCACCACAGCTAAGTCACAATTTGAGGTCAACATCACAGCAAGATCACATGTTTAGGTCAACAGCTTTATGGTGACGATAGAAATCAACATCATTCAAGTTATAGAAAGAGGATAACAATATAGCTAGATGACATAATGAGGTCAGATCACTTCAGACATGTCATACGATGTAGGTTCAACACCACAATTAACTCACAATTAGAGGTAAACACCACAGCTAGGTCATAGAGAGGTGTCAAGACAGCTACATGTAGGTCATAGATATGGGTCAACACCACAGCTAGGACATCAACACATACAGTGATTAAGAGTTGGTGGGCCACATTTATGAAGCTATGATGACAGTTTGAAGCTAAATAGAAAACTAGGTTTTCAGATGATTTGACCTGATGTACTAAAAACTAATCTATGAAGACTTCTTAATGTACATATATGTTAAAGTAAAACCAAATAAAAGGCATGATTGATTTTCAATTGTATGTTTGTTTTAACAAGCACGCCTAAGTCCAATTAAAACCTGAAATTTCATATCTATCGAGTAATTTATCTTAAGTTAGTGAATGATTTTAATTAAAACATTTATTGAAATAATTAATTTCAATACCCTTTTGTTATTTTAAGACCGTTAAGTGCACCGTGATTATTTTGCTGTATTAAAGGTGACAGAAAGCCAAAATCAATCAAATAACTGCCGATGCTGCCAGAGTGTTATAAAAGTATCATAAAAAACCAAAACGTGCTATTTTACACAAATTTGGCGAGTTTGGTAAGTAAATTGAGTTTTTAAAAAATGCTGTTCTTCGGTCGATCTTGCGAAACACAAAGGCCTTGACTGAGTTATCGCCCTTATCCGTGACGTCATATGTGACAAACGCTCTCGTTGCAAAAAAAAATCCGCGCTATCTGTCAAGCAGGAAAATTGTAAACAAACGCCAGATGTCAACATGGTACAATGTGCAGCCCTCAATTGTAACAACAGTAGCAATCGTGGACAGAAAGTAAGTTTATTCGCTTTTCCCCGGGATAAAAAGCTTCGGAATGCGTGGAAAATTAAGCTCAAGAGAGACAATTTTTCTCCAAGCGACCACACCTGATTGTGTGAGAGCCATTTTGCGGACGACTGCTTCACCTACGATCGACGTCTTTTGGAATAACTTCGTTTCACACCGGGTCGAAAATCGTTAAAACCAGGGTCAATTCCCACAATTTTTTATTATTCGCCGAAATCTAGGCCTACCACTCCCATCCAGACCAAAGACAGCGGTACCAGTCCTGCCAATGCCCAGAATGACCAACACTATCCAGTCGAAACAACTCCGAGCAGAAGTCGGTCTAGGCCTAGCACAGCAGTCCAGAAAAGATGACGTCTCGAGGTAAATAAATGCATCAGTTGTATTAACAATGGTAGTATTACGTAATATTTAAAAATTCCCGCCTTTCTGATATTACTGGCACATACAATGTATTCCACTTGTTTGTTCAGTTGTTTATCCTTTTTCTTTTTTTTTGTTTGTAGATTTTGGCAGACGTAACAAATGAACAGCAGATTAGTACAAATTACACGTCTGAACAAATCAAGTACCATGCAAATCAGGTGCACATGGAGACACAGACTTCTGATCAAAGAAGTACTGTAGATAAATGTGTAGGACCGGATGATCCACTACAGACATACAATGTTGGCTGTCAGACGTCATACAACCTAACAGTATGTACATGTAATATATACTATTATGGTATTCTCTGAATGCTTTTTGGGTACACATATACCAGCCCCTACCCCCTATCCGGTATATATAATTTCACCCAGCATATTTATGAAGGCCATGCACTTACATATACCGGACATGTATTTCTAGATCTCCTCTTGAAAATGGATTGTGATGCAATAAAATTTATGATAAAATACAGAAAAGTACATCTATATTATAATTCTTGGTCATTATATGTTTTCAAATTATATGACCATCTCATAGTGTAAGTAGGTTCAATATGTATTGCCCATCAAAGACTACTGAAATAGAAGTGTTAATAACATCATTAACATATAAAATTAGTTTCATATGAATTACATGGCTATTCAAATAATAGATGTGAATCAATAGATTGGAATGTTCAGGCAATATAGATTATTTTAGAGTTCACAGCAATTGATTAATATTTCTTTTTTTCTCCAGAAACGTCGTCATGTTAGTCTACAGACAAAAATATCAGAAATGAAGACTTCAGTTACATCTTGTGGGGTACAGGCCACATGCCAGACTGTGTCTACATCCATTCAATGCCACAGATACAACACCACCCAGAAAGATAGGGAAAATTATTCTGATGATGAGAGTGACATGGATATTTCTCTACCAGATCAGGACAATGATTCAGAATGGAGTCCATTAGAAGATCTGGAGGAGTATTCAGATTTGGAAGACAATGTCACAACAACACATGAATTGGACAGTGAGGACACAGATCCAGACAAAGCGCACAAGTATGTTGTGTTTGAACAATGTCTCTTTGAACTGCTAGACATATGTGCTGTCTACAGCAGGAGCAACTTGCAACGCATCAAAACAACAGTTGGTACTTGTGTTTGTGTAACAAGTAGATGTGTCTGTGGATTTATCAGAAAATGGCGGAGCCAGCCATTTTCAAATTCACTGCCCTGGGGAAATTTGGTGATCGCCTGTGGGATATTTTTTAGTGGGAACAGTCCTGTGAAAACATTTAACTTTATGAGCCATTCAGGAATTTTAGGTCTTAGCCTAACTGCATACAACAAACTGCAGAGGACCTACATTGTACCATCCACATTATCATGCTGGCAACATCAGCAATCAGTATATTTAAATGACATCAAAAACAGTGGCAGTTCCTTGAAACTAGGTGGTGATGCCAGATGCAGTTCCCCAGGACACACTGCAAAATACGGATCCTACACACTCATGGATGTAGAAACTGCCAAAGTGGTGGATATTCAGCTTGTCCAGGTAATTAAATGTAGACTTTTTATATGTATGCATTTATTAATCAATATTATGGAAAGGGAGAAAACTGTTTTAAATCATTTTTCAGTTCATTAATACCCATGTTAATTACATTACAGTCAAATGAAGTGAAAAATTCATATGCAATGGAACTGGAAGGACTGAAGCGCTGCTTCCAATTCTTAAAAGATAAGGACATACCAATATCTGATTTGGTGACTGACAGACACTGCCAAGTCAAAAAGCTGATGAAAAGTGACCATCCAGACATAAACCATTGGTTTGATGTTTGGCATGTTGCAAAGGGTAAGCACTTACTTGGGTATGTTTCCATGCATTAATTGCTAGCTATATATAGGTGGTTTTTTTTTCCATTTCACCTGAATTAGCAATAAGCCCATGCTGGGTAATAAGCCCCCCCCCCCTCCCCCCATCACCCCGCTCCGTACATATTTAGTCAGTTACTATCCATGACTCTAGAATATATATAAAAATTAATAACTATTAAATTGCTAATGAATTTCTTATTTTACAAAGGTGTCTACAAGAAACTAGAAGCTCTTGGAAAGTCCAAGAAGTACAAAATGGCTGGAGAATGGGCCAGATCCATAAGCAACCATGCTTATTGGTGTGCTGCTAGCAGTGGAGGGAATGCAGAACTTGTACGACAAAAATGGACAAGTATCCTGAACCATGTCACTAATATTCACGAGGGGCATGGAGATCTTTTCCATTCATGTGAGCATGGGGACATCTCAAGAAAGTGGATCAAGCCAGGTAATTATATGATACTAATTGAGATTATAGATAATAAGATTTTTATGGTAGGAGTCCAGTGTTAATAAGATATTTACCATTATCATATGAAGAATTTGTAATACTTTTCAAATAACATGCTTTTTTCTAATTATACATATTACTCATTAAGTATTTTTACTTCTGCCCTTTTGTTTCAGGAAGCAAAATATTCCGGGAAATGGAAAAGATTTTATGTGGGAAACTCCTGTTGAAAGATGTTGGAAAGTTGTCCCCAGCACATCAGACATCATGCTTGGAATCCTTCCACAATGTGGTGAACTTTTTTGCACCAAAGGTCAGCCATTTCTTTTACAATCAGATGAAAGCAAGGTGAGATATACTCATAAAAATCTGATGCAGTGCTGATAAAAATGAAACATCAGGAATACATCACTATGGTCCTGATATGATACTGTATTTATCCTGCAATAAGCCTAGGGGCCAGTGTCTAATATTTGATCAACAGATGGGGGGGGGGGGGGGGGGGCTTATTGCAGGGATATAGTTTGTATAGGACAGTGAATTTGAAATCTAAGAAAAAGACATGGATGGGCTTATTACTAGGCGTGGGCTTATTACCTGATAAATACAGTACCATAATGAATACATTCACAAGATATGGTACCTTATTGAATACTGTTCATTTACAATTCTGCACAGACTGGACTACATTTGTTTAACACAGACTGTACTACCATTTTTCAGACTTTGCCTGGCAGCTCTTCATTTCAACTCAAATAGTTGTAGACCACAAGCAACTCTGGAGGATGGGACTGCCAGATACAGAATTGCTTTCCTAAAAGGAAGAAAAGGGGATGCTGTCCCAAAGGAGATTAAAGTCAAACAGAACTTCAGTATGTTTATTTTATTTACCTGCATTGATATTTTAACAAAAAAATTAATGAGAGATTTTAAATATAAAAGTATATTAATATCATCCATTTTATTGACGTAAATCATTTTCACTGTTTTATTTTAGATAAATCTAAACAATGTTTAGAGAAACTTACTGGTATTTTATAACATACCAACATAACTACCTGGTATAACAAATTAGATGGCAATAACAAGACACTTCATTATGACTGTGACCATTCAAGTTATAGTTTTTATTGTTCTTGTTCTGCATTAAACTGTTAATGTCAACTTGTCAACAGATTACATCAAAGAGTTGATGGAGGAGGTTGTAGTCAGAAGGCTACAATTCACAACCATCCAACAGGCTGAAACAGCTCTTTTTGAGGAAATGGATGCTCCCCCTCCTTCCATTGCAAGTCAACTCCGCAGTGCCATGGGGAATTTTGACAGAGATGTTATCATCCATAACCATTGTCAGAGATTTACGAGCTATGTCAGAAACGAGGGTACTTGAAACCAGTATATTGTTGTGATGGAAATTGTTTCCGTATCGTAGTCACAGCACATGATGGTATGACCTGTCGATTTTTTTCCCCTAGAACTTTCCTTGTCCATCTGATGAAGCGACGATATGCTACAAGCCGATACTTCCTGAAGTGACAAAAATTTCTTAAGTTTGAAGACACTGGTACATGTAGGCATATATACAAGTATTTGCAGTGTAATTTAAGTGCTACAAAATGGACTTTGGTCAAAATTTATTGCTAATCCATTAATGAAATATAGGAATTAATTATTTAGTTAGGTATGCAATGTAGGGGTTTGATTAGTAATAGAGGGTACCAATGTTGTATATAATCTGTGAGACAAAGATGTTCATTTAAATTGTCATTTACATTATATACCTGTGAATGTCTTCTTGTCTTCCTGGGCCGTGTGTTTCAGCATATTCATAATAGGATGTTTCCAGGACATGCATGTTTAGACAATTCGCAATAAACCCTTCATGTTGGATGAAACAGCCGATGTCGGTCAACTTTTCTTCTAATATGCTCATGTCCTGACAGCATTTTCTTTCGTCCTCAGTGGACATATGGGAACACATGTTACAGGAACACCTGAAACGAAATGTATAGATTTATAGTGTAATATATTGTAAGATATCTTGAAAATGTTATTAAAGAACAAATTGTACATAAAGTAAAAAGTTATTATGCAGCCATCCATTGACTTTTTATTTATCATAATGCATTTGAGGTACTATAATGTTCTGATTAATAAATATAATCGTAAAATAATGAGCATGTGTCATGTTGTTTCTGCTGGAAAGTACATCGTTCACGTACTAAAATACTTGCAGGAAAGAGGTAAAATGTACAAACAGAAGAGTCAAAGTGAATGAAAATGTACACAACAGGAGAACGTAAACTGTTTGAAAAATTATATCAATACAAACTAATGAAGAAAAACAAATGATTTCATAAACATATTGATTTCATGACAATGTTAATGATCAGTAGACCTGTTGGTATATGAACAATAAACGGAAGAATGCCTTGCTTACCGGCGGATAAAGCGGTAAACAAATACGTATTTTTTCCGCTTTTGTTTTGACGATAGAAAATTTTTTAAAAAATTGAATAGTTTATAGATGACATACAATTATCGAAATCTGAACAACAATAAAGTCGTGTAGTTGCAATGAAAACTAACCATTCTCCGACAGGTTGATCGGAAACCATGCTATCTTCGTCATCCTCGTCACCTCTTATATGCAGTTCCTCGGAACAATCTGACGAATCTGAGTCGATATGATCGTCATTGTTCGATGTCTCAGTTTCATACATATGGATGGATACATAGCGTGAATGAAACCTCTGGGATATCGTCACTGTCGCTACAATCGGAGTTATATACGTGCGCCATAATCAAGTTTCGTTGGATCGGCGATTGTCACTTATGACGTCACAGCGGTTTCGAATTCACGGACGATAACTCAGGCAAGATTCTTTGATACGATTTCAACCGAACATTTATTATGTCAACATTTCGAGATAAACGATACACATATAACCTTTGAAAGTTATAAATATATTAAATTTAATAACCAGGGAACGTCATAAATAAGGAAATTTACAAAAACAAAAGTGCATTTCGTTCACCTTTAAGCTTTTGTCACTGTCAACCACGAGTTCCTACTGCTTTCTTCAAGATGTTCCATTTATACTTTGTAATACAATGCACAGATCATACATCAAATACAAACTACATATACATTGTGTAGTACAGAGGTCTAGAGAGTGTACAGTGTACATATACATTGTGTAGTACAGAGGTCTAGAGAGTGTACAGTGTACATATACATTGTGTAGTACAGAGGTCTAGTACAGAGACCTAGAGAGTGTACATTGTAGCTGTACAGTGTACATATACAATGTGTAGTACAGAGGCTTAGAGAGTGTACATTTTAGCTACACAGTGTACATATACATTGTGTAGTACAGTGGACTAGAGAGTGTACATTGTAGTTGTACAGTGTACATATACATTGTGTATTACAGAGGCCTAGAGTGTGTACATTGTAACTGTACAGTGTACATATACATTGTGTAGTACAGAGGACTAGAGAGTGTACAATGTTGCTGTACAGTGTACATATACATTGTGTAGTACAGAGTTCTATAGAGTATACAGTGTACATATACATTGTGTATTAGGGAGGCCTAGAGTGTGTACATTGTAGCTGTACAGTGTACATATACAATGTGTAGTACAGAGGCCTAGAGAGTGTACAGTGTAACTCCACAGTGTATATGTATGTTGTGGCCTTACAAATGCACGGGTACAATTATATACATCTAAAAAATACCACTAAAAGTGTAGTGGTTATCAAGTTAGTTCCATACTGCAGTTGGATTAATTCACACATATATAATTGTTAACATACTCTTAATTCTGCCGAAGGTGTAGACTTTCCAGCTCCTCTCTGGTCAAAAAGAATAATTCTGTATGCTTTCGGGTCAAAATATCGTCTGTCTCGGGAAGAGGTGCCACCACCGGGGCCTCCATGACTATGAATATATATATAATCTGTATTTGCTTATTTCCAATATATCGTTCCAACATGGAAATACAAAAGGTCAAAGTACAAAGTGAAAGTAGATGTAACATCCGAGATACGTCCATTGACACACAATACTTACATGAATATAACAGGATTTCCATCGTTGTTTCCACTTTGTTCATAATAAATGTCGTGTATTTCCGATACTTTGAGTTTTCCAGAATCGAATGGTTCTATTTCTGGAAATAACCCTCTCTGTGTCGACATCGTATTATCGGTGTTGCTGCGAAATTGCCTTGTTTGATCACCAGCTGTGACACTCGGTCTCGTGAGACACTCGGTCAAAGGTTTCTGGCCGAAGCGGAGTATCGTCGAAGTCCGGCACACTTCAGATGTGGCAATATTTCGAGAAAGTCGATATCTAGATAACTTTCTAAGCAATCGGGAAGCAAGCATTAGCCCTCGTCTATGAAAAATATACATGTGGATATAATCATGTCAAGAGGTCAACCTAACGGCAACCCAGGAACGATTGGCACAGACAAGAGACAACACTCATTCGTATGGCGGTTGCAATACAAAGGGAGACAACTGATTATTACATAACCGGACTGTTCTGCTATGAAACACATCCATGTAGTATGTTTCGTATGGTATACGTGTCATAAAAGTATTTATCACTGTAGGCATAGTGTGACAAACTGAATTTTGAAGGGTGGGTTAAAGTATTTATATATCTATAAATAAATGAATAGAAGTGAATGACTTGGATCTCATATAGTTTGATATTTAAACAGTACTAAATGAAAAAAAGTATTCAAATCCAAACAACTACACTCTCTTTAACTTTGATTAGTCTACTTGTTCAAAACTCCACTCTGACTGCTGTATACAAATAAATATAGGATAATAACGAACAAGTGCAGTGTGAGCTCGGATTGGGAATTTTTATTCCAGTGTATGATTTGACATTTAATTGTTTGTGGAGTACATCGCCCATGAGCGGCCAGGTCAGAGGTCAATAACCGGTACCTCACCGAACAATGTACGGGAAGCCCGCTGCATGCAATCCAGGACAACTGGTATAAAGTGTCTTGTCCAAGGACAACATTAAAGACCGCACACAGACACGAGTAATGGGTGTCGGACTATGTAATTCACGTGAAGTCGCGTGTAAGTGAACACTTTACCGACTGACCTATCACGGCTCCTGTCATTGATTGTTATTTCAACACTGTTACATAAAACTATATATCAAAAAAGGCTTTTATTTGGTCGGAATCGTGGTCATCTTTAAATAGAATCGAGTCCGTGCCATATTGAATAAGTAAATTATCACACGGATGTCGATGTGATTTGGAATTTATTCAACGAGTTCAATAATTCTATATATCACGAACTTTTGGTGAGTGATATAACAAAGAAAGTTAAGAGGTTGATAAATTTCATATTACATGGACACGATTATAAGATTATCATATGACAAATATTTCTGGAATATAGGCGAAAATGTTTTTAGTTAATCTTCCTTTAAGACAAGTGTTTTTCACAACCGAGACATTCATTTTACGTTCTACAGACGTGACGTATCTATGACGTCACATTAGTGATTACACACTTGTCTTTCCCAAGAGTTCCTGTCTTCAATATTTCAAATTTATTTCATAACTTCATAATTGGTATCTAATCATTTTTTGATAAGATTTTATGTAAATAATTTGTTCATTGAGTTCTATTGAGATAAAGGTTCTATGCTAAAAGGAATGAGGGGAAGTAGGAGTTTCATATCTTGAATCTTTCGTGTACTAATTGTCAAGTGGGACGAACTTCAGCTTGTGATTCGGAAAAAGCAATACAAATGAACTGATTACAATTACAAATATTTATTTATATAACTATAAAACTCTAAATACACGGACATACTCACTTGCTCACTGAAACTCACTCCTCATATATACGTTATAAGGTATAGTCTGTAGTTCACATCTGCAGCGAAAAAAAAAACTACAGTTCCATGGCGGCCACCAACAACGTGGCACAGCTCAATCCAGAGCCACACAATAGATACACCGGATATCCATTCACTCTAAGCAAAGCATGCCTGAACTTCCCTTTGCTATCCAGTAAAGAATAAGGTACCGTAGTGTCCAATACACTACTAACTAACTAGGGCAGAGGTACCAACAGGTGTCCTTCCTAAGAACGTTCCGCAGATTCACAGCAGCTTCATGACTCCCATGACACAAGCCTGTGTGATGAAGAAAATGTGCATCACGCCTGATCCTGACTGGTTGCTGAGTCGGCTACTGCCGTCATATGAAGCTACAATAATTAATTAAATATAACAGTTACACTCACCACGCTCAGTTACTTTCTCATCTAACAAAAATAGCCTTAGTTCAGGAAATATCCTTAATAACACCAATTATTTTATCATCATGATTAGAAAACATTATAACTAAAACAATATGTCATTAAGTATCTTATAATAGTGTGCCGGTCCAAAATATACACAAATATTACGAAATCTAAAAGTTTTTACAATATGACACATCTAGGTTTCCATACTTTTTCCGCCCGACCGCGTACGCAGTACACTTACCTATGTCTAAATGGATCGGGGCTTCCATAAATTTACATATCGAACAAATGCAATGTATAAACAATTAAAGCAGAGCACATATAATTTAGTTAGGTTTAAATTAGCTAAATATACTAGTAATGCATATATTTTTGGTATATATACTTCAAAACATTAGAAAATGTAACATATTACCCCTGCATAAACATCAAACACAATCGTCACGCATGATTGGACCGCACCGATATCTAAATGGCTTGACCGGATAAATACATTGGTATATATAAATAATACCAAAACTAAATAATGAATAGAAATATAGAAACGGCAAACTTACCACAGTCTGTATTCTGTGCTTGGTTCACATATAAAAGACCTCAAAATATCGACTCAGGTAACGGACAATACCATGTCCACCCGTATTGTCCAAGGTCTAACTCGTTCCTTCCTGTCGATACAGTTCCGCATGACGTACTTCCGTCTTATACATTAAAGATACTCACCTTAATTACAATAATCAAAATAAATATCAAATAACTACTTGCGAACGTGACACTAATAGATAATTTAATTGTTAACCACACCTTGAAAATGAAGGAAGTTCGTATTTATACTATATTTCTGTGTGAATTCAAGGTAAGAGTAGAAAGTAACAGGATTTGTATTTTGAACATATCGTTTACCACACCAACTTCCTTAGCATACCTGAGGGAAAAAATAAAGAGTTTCCTGTTACATATTTTGTCTAATCACATTTTTTTCTATAATTATGATATTTTATCACAGGCTTTTGTTGGTAATATCAACAAATTATCACCATCTCTATATTTGTTTCACCATCACAGATCAACGTTAGTACCTGTAGATTCATTTCTAAGTGAAATACTTGATATGTTTCGTCACATATCTTCTAAATGAAATTATTAAAGCAGATATTCAGCACCTACAGAAGAATTTTACATCGACAAACTAGAAAAACCTTCTGCTAATCTCAGCAAAGACATTACGAGATAGCTCATCGCCGATACCTCCGCTTCTGGTAACGACATAAAGTTCTCTCATCAATTTTCGTGCCACACTAGTGTAACTGGAGAAACACTGAAAGGAGCCGCATAATTTCATCTAGAAAATCTTAATAAGTATCATGTTGATAGAGAGAATTATTACGCCCATATCTTTATGTAGCCATCTATTTTCTCTGTCCAATATTACAAGTACAAAAATGTCTGACATATATTAATCTTATCTTTCAAATTTAATTAAACAAAAACGTAAAAGAATTTTTTTTCAGCAATCCTTCTTCTTCAATTAAAAATGATGGGGCGAGTTTAAACGCCATTTTATAACCATTGGTATGAAGTAAAGCAATGTCAGACGAAATCCCACAACCTATGTGCACGTATTCCGGGTACAATATCTAAAGATCTTTTGTCTTCGGTCGATATATTTTCTTGGGTAGATAAATCTTATTATCGACCTCACAAACAAAAGGTTAAGGTTGTAGGATACCAAAAAAAGTAATAAATCAGATTAAAATTGTTCTGAAGTTTTAATAGTTTCATGTAGACCCGATACCGATGTGTGAAGTTTTGAGAAAGAGATTTTGTTGTTCATTGAAGTTAAATGAAGGATTATACTCGTTCAGATGACAGAAACACAATGGCGAGTGACGCTGATATTTCGACATCACAAAATGACCAAATTATTTGTTTAAATAAACATATACATGAAAATAAACAAATGTGCAATTGAAAGTAACTATATATAAATATATATACATATATATATATATATCATATGTTATGGACATGTAGGCTGCTTCATGGTAGCTAGGTCACATGTTTTTGTATTTGTCCGTGGCCTCTACAAGCTGATGAAGTACACCAGCTTCCTTTGTGGAATGTCCCGCATCAGGTATTACATGGAAGTCAGCTTCTGGCCATTTCTGTTCATCAGAAAATATATTTTGAAATAAACAAAAAATACAAAATAATTTCTAAAATATAAAACCCAAACTACAGTGATGATTCAATATGTGTAATAATTAAACAGACAAATAACATTAACTTACATTACATAATCTAATATTTTATTCCTATTACGTACTATAAGAAATTATTTTTTGGTTATTTTTCTGTATGTCAGTAAAGATCTACAGCTAGGAAGCTCAAACAGTATCATCTTAATGGATCATGAATCGAACTGTGATCCTTAGTTGTTGAATCTAAATATGCATTGTATCTAAAATGAAAACGTTAGGAAATTCCTACCTTATGAAGTAACCAGGCAGTTTCCATCGGACAAACAACATCATAACGCCCTTGAATTATGGTCGCTGGAATGTGACGAATTTTCTCCACATCGTCTAAAATTTGAGTATCGGTCTTGAACCATCCTCCATGTACAAAGTAATGACTATAAAAAACGGTAAAAACAAATATAATAAGGTTGTCTTTAATAAAATCCTTCATCTAATTAACGGCCTAAAACTTCACATATATACATAACATCTAATTTAATTTATGACCTGTACATTGTTTAGATTTTCGTTTTAGGTCAATCTCACACACGTTTTACTTGATGCAAAAATACGGCATCCGTAACATAATATATCTAGTAAACACCAACAGAATCCATATTTTGTAAAACATCTAAGAATGTCAACATATATTATGATCAACAAATATTACCAAACGATTCTTATTGAGACATTTTATAGTATATATCTAAATCAATATAGATATAATGAAACATCATGCTTTATTAGCATCAGGAGCCAACTGTCATAAAATAAGAAAACGATCACCACTTTAAAGAAGCTGAAATGAAAATTTAGAGATTGATGGTCAAGCCCTGTTACCTTTCAATCCTGGCGAACTGTTGTGACCATATGTCTCCCTCAGCTCTCTTTAATAGGTCATCATCCACTAACAAGCGGGATGTGGCCATTTCCCATTTACTCCAAGCCTTGGCTGCTTTGATGCGCTTTTCTTCATCATCACTGGTCAGATGTCTATAGTAAGCACCCATTAGATCTCCTCTTTCGCCCTGGTCAGATAGAAAACATGAATCCCGTGAAAAGCTGGTTTATGAGGATATTTTTCTTTATCTGAGGAGCTGGTACAATAGGACTTTTTTCTGTTTCTGATAGGACCTTTCTCTTTCTCTAAACAGCTGGTACATAAGAATTTATTTTATCTCTCAAGAGCTGGTTCATGAGGACTTTATCTCTCAAGAGGTGGCACATAAGGATTTTTTTTCGATCACTAAAGAGCTGGTGTATGATGACTTTTTCTATATCTCAAGAGCTGGTTCATAGGTATTTTTTTCGGTTTTATAAAGCAGTCACTGGGACTTTTTCTATGAGATGGTTCATGACAATGTAATCTATTCTAATAAATTGGTTTATGACAATGAAATCTGATCATATGAGCTGGTTCATGACAACATATTATTTCCCTAATGAGCTGGGTCATGACAACATAATATATTCTATTGAGCTGGTTCATTACAATGTAATATATTCTAATAAAGTGATTCATGACAACATAACCTATTCTAATGAAATGGTTCATGACAACATGATCTATCCTAAAGAGAAGGTTCATGACAATAAAATCTATTCAAATGGGCTGGTTCATGACAACATAATCTTTCCCTAATGAGCTGTTTCATGACAACGTTATATATCCTAAAGAGCTGGTTCATGACAATGTAATCTTTTCTACTGAGCAGGTTCATGGCAACATAATCTATTCTAATTAACTGGTTCATGACAAGGTTATCTAGTCTACTGAGTTGGTTCATGACAACATGATATATCCTAAAGAGCTGGTTCATGACATTATAATATATTCTGCTGAGCTGGTTCATGACAATGAAATCTATTCTTATGTGCTGGTTTGAGATAACATGATCTATTCTACTGAGTTGGTTCATGACAACATAATATATTCTATAGAGCAGGTTCGTGGCAACATAATATATCTTAATGAGCTGGTTCATGACGAAATAATCTATTCTACTCAGCTGGTTCATGACAACATAATCTATTCTAATGAACTGGTTCATGACAACGTAATCTATTCTACTGAGCTGGTTCATATGGACTATATTGCCAATAGCTGTTTTCATCTGTCCCTAAAGACCTGATTCATGAAAAGTTTATCTATCTGTAAGGGGCTGGTTCAAGAGTACTTCATCTATCCCAGAAGTCCTTCTCTATTAGGATTGAAAAGGCTGAAAAGAACTTTATCACCTGAACACCTTATTTATGGACCTAAGTGGATTTTTTTCTAACCCAGCTTGATTTGCTTATCAACAAACATGTCCTTGACCTTGTAATTGTGCAGACCCATTGTATCAAAGCCGGATATAGCCAGAGTAACCTAATTCTGGTACATGACAAACCATCTCACCATGGTGAACCAACACCCCTTGTATGAAGTTTCAGTGACAAAAAGTATAGAAGACAGACTGCCAAAACAAGATAGCGGACTGAAAGATGTACACAACATAAATGATATTACCCCCACACCCAGGTTCCCAGTTGGGGGGACTAAAAATGAGTAAAAGAATGTGACTTTGACCTTGATATTGAAACCTTCACCTCAGACCACACACATCTTTGTTTGAATTCAATCATCATCAATTGATGTCATAGAAAAGTGTTAAACCATTCAAAACATTATTAGTAAATACATGTACATAAACAATGATACCGTTAATTTGACTATATCCTTTGAACCTTTAACCTTGACATTAGGTCAGTAATCTTCACCAGTGATTGATAAACAGTGTGCTTTTATAACACACACCACTTAAAAGAGCCTGTCTGATTAGTCATATCTGAAACATTCAGGACACACATATAATGATACTTATTACAGCTCGATAGACAGAAATTATCTACAGTTTAAGCAAATGTTTACCTCTGGTATAGGAGCCAGGTAACTTTCCCAATGATCAGGAAATAAATGGTTTGCCCCATCCTGGTAAAACCATAACAATTCCCGCCTGAAACACGAAACATGTTACGTTTGTGATAAAAAATTAAAAAAAACAAATGCATCATATCATACCACATCAATGTGAAATAACGTTAAGTTATCATAAATAGATTGCAAGGAATTGATAGAATTGTTTTTTTCATATTCCTGATATGTGAAATATTGTACAATGTGTGAAATATAACTATAAATACATATTTTATAAACTGAAGACAGACATAAAGCTCAACCTTTTCATCCCCAATGATCATTACATAGTATAAGATTTAACTGATGTCCCATATATTTTAGTAGCAGAAGCCAGCATTGCACTATCTTAGATCTATCAGTTTTTGGGTTTTTTTTTCTTTTTTCATCTATTTAACTCCAACATATGGAGTAAGTCAAGCATGAAATGTTGATGAGATCCAGTCCCTGTAGAGATACATCAACCATGTAAGTTTGGTTGACATGCTGCAGAGAGGTTTCACAGAAGTACTCTTCAACTTGTTGAAACAAACTGAAAACTACTTTAATATTTAAGGAATATCCATACCGGTAAATAATCTATATTGTTACACTCAGTACCATATCTATATATTGTACATGTTTTACAATTTCTCTGTAATTTAAACCTCAATTATCAAACCATGAAATGCATCTTCTCATTATCATATAAAACTTTTGTTGATGTTATTTCTATTGAAACTTCTACTTTCTGCAGCGAATATAAATATGATCTAAAATCCATATCTCAAGCAATAAATGAATAGTTACCTGCGTAGATTGAAAATTCCTCGGAGGACAAGTGCCTTCACACGATCTGGGTGTGTTTCAGCATATGTTAAAGACAGCGTGGATCCCCAGCTACCTCCAAACACTACCCATTTATTAATTCCCAGGTGTTTTCTCAAATGCTCTATATCCTCGACAAGGTCCCAGGTTGTGTTTTCCTGTCAACATACAGAAGATGTTAATCTATATTTCCAGTTTACACATACATGTATATGGAGAATTTTTCAGATCACTTGGTGACAAATGTGAAATATGATTACGAACTTAACGTGAGAATAGACCAACATTGGAGTACCCTTTATGATTTTACCCACTACACATTATCTTGCTTTTCTTTTGCAATCCTGAAACATTTCAAAATGGGAATAAGATGTTTCTTAGTTTCAAAGTATTCCACATTAACATACAAATGTATAAATCACCAGAACACATTTAGTAGTCAAGGATAATTGTTAGATCTAATTGAAGTTCAATTTTCTTTTTAATATGATATACCAGTTTATTTTTGCCCTGGAACCAACTATCAAGAATTTGCCTCATATTCTTTACACCCTATGAGGATTATTCAAAATGGTTTTATACAAGTAACACTTCTTTTTTAAATTCACCCTTCTTGTTCGTGGATGAAAAGGGCAAAAATATTTAACAAGGCAAAAATATTTAACAGGGCAAAAATTACTCAGTGATCTGCAATGAACATGGTTACCAGGGAGGTCAACACCACAGCAAGGTCACAATTTAAGGTCAACACCACAGCAAGGTCACAATTTAAGGTCAACACCAAAGCAAGGTCACAATTTGAGGTCAAAACCACAGCAAGGTCACAATTTGAGGTCAACATCACAGCAAGATCACATGTTTAGGTCAACAGCTTTATGGTCAGCACCATTCAAGTTATAGCAATATAGCTAGATGTAATGAGGTCAGATCACATGTCATACGATTAACTCACAATTAGAGGTAAACACCACAGCTAGGTCATAGAGAGGTGTCAAGACAGCTACATGTAGGTCATAGATATGGGTCAACACCACAGCTAGGACATCATCACATACAGTGATTAAGAGTTGGTGGGCCACATTTATGAAGCTATGATGACAGTTTGAAGCTGAATAGAAAACTAGGTTTTCAGATGATTTGACCTGATGTACTAAAAACTAATCTATGAAGACTTCTTAATGTACATATATGTTAAAGTAAAACCAAATAAAAGGCATGATTGATTTTCAATTGTATGTTTGTTTTAACAAGCACGCCTAAGTCCAATTAAAACCTGAAATTTCATATCTATCGAGTAATTTATCTTAAGTTAGTGAATGATTTTAATTAAAACATTTATTGAAATAATTAATTTCAATACCCTTTTGTTATTTTAAGACCGTTAAGTGCACCGTGATTATTTTGCTGTATTAAAGGTGACACCAAAATAACTGCCGATGCTGCCAGAGTGTTATAAAAGTATCATAAAAAACCAAAACGTGCTATTTTACACAAATTTGGCGAGTTTGGTAAGTAAATTGAGTTTTTAAAAAATGCTGTTCTTCGGTCGATCTTGCGAAACACAAAGGCCTTGACTGAGTTATCGCCCTTATCCGTGACGTCATATGTGACAAACGCTCTCGTTGCAAAAAAAAATCCGCGCTATCTGCCATGCTTATTGGTGTGCTGCTAGCAGTGGAGGGAATGCAGAACTTGTACGACAAAAATGGACAAGTATCCTGAACCATGTCACTAATATTCACGAGGGGCATGGAGATCTTTTCCATCCATGTGAGCATGGGGACATCTCACACCAGGTAATTATATGATACTAATTGAGATTATAGATAATAAGATTTTTATGGTAGGAGTCCAGTGTTAATAAGATATTTACCATTATCATATGAAGAATTTGTAATACTTTTCAAATAACATGCTTTTTTTCTAATTATACATATTACTCACTAAGTATTTTTACTTCTGTCCTTTTGTTTCAGGAAGCAAAATATTCCGGGAAATGGAAAAGATTTTATGTGGGAAACTCCTGTTGAAAGATGTTGGAAAGTTGTCCCCAGCACATCAGACATCATGCTTGGAATCCTTCCACAATGTGGTGAACTTTTTTGCACCAAAGGCCAGCCATTTCTTTTACAATCAGATGAAAGCAAGGTGAGATATACTCATAAAAATCTGATGCAGTGCTGATAAAAATGAAACATCAGAAATACATCACTATGGTCCTGATATGATACCGTATTTATCCTGCAATAAGCCTAGGGGCCAGTGTCTAATATTAGATCAACAGATGGGGGCGGGGAGGGGGGCTTATTGCAGGGATATAGTTTGTATAGGACAGTGAATTTGAAATCTAAGAAAAAGACATGGATGGGCTTATTACTAGGCGTGGGCTTATTGCCTGATAAATACAGTACCATAATGAATACATTCACAAGATATGGTACCTTATTGAATACTGTTCATTTACAATTCTGCACAGACTGGACTATCTATTTGTTTAACACAGACTGTACTACCATTTTTCAGACTTTGACTGGCAGCTCTTCATTTCAACTCAAATACTTGTAGACCACAAGCAACTCTGGAGGATGGGACTGCCAGATACAGAATTGCTTTCCCAAAAGGAAGAAAAGGGGATGCTGTCCCAAAGGAGATTAAAGTCAAACAGAACTTCAGTATGTTTATTTTATTTACCTGCATTGATATTTTAACAAAAAAATTAATGAGAGATTTTAAATATAAAAGTATATTAATATCATCCATTTTATTGACGTAAATCATTTTCACTGTTTTATTTTAGATAAATCTAAACAATGTTTAGAGAAACTTACTGGTATTCTATAACATACCAACATAACTACCTGGTATAACAAATTAGATGGCAATAACAAGACACTTCAATATGACTGTGACCATTCAAGTTATAGTTTTTATTGTTCTTGTTCTGCCTTAAACTGTTAATGTCAACTTGTCAACAGATTACATCAAAGAGTTGATGGAGGAGGTTGTAGTCAGAAGGCTACAATTCACAACCATCCAACAGGCTGAAACAGCTCTTTTTGAGGAAATGGATGCTCCCCCTCCTTCCATTGCAAGTCAACTCCGCAGTGCCATGGGGAATTTTGACAGAGATGTTATCATCCATAACCATTGTCAGAGATTTACGAGCTATGTCAGAAACGAGGGTACTTGAAACCAGTATATTGTTGTGATGGAAATTGTTTCCGTATCATAGTCACAGCACATGATGGTATGACCTGTCGATTTTTTTCCCCTAGAACTTTCCTTGTCCATCTGATGAAGCGACGATATGCTACAAGCCGATACTTCCTGAAGTGACAAAAATTTCTTAAGTTTGAAGACACTGGTACATGTAGGCATATATACAAGTATTTGCAGTGTAATTTAAGTGCTACAAAATGGACTTTGGTCAAAATTTATTGCTAATCCATTAATGAAATATAGGAATTAATTATTTAGTTAGGTATGCAATGTAGGGGTTTAATTAGTAATAGAGGGTACCAATGTTGTATATAACCTGTAAGACAAAGATGTTCATTTAAATTGTCATTTACATTATATACCTGTGAATGTCTTCTTGTCTTCCTGGGCCGTGTGTTTCAGCATATTCATAATAGGGTGTTTCCAGGACATGCATGTTTAGACAATTCGCAATAAACCCTTCATGTTGGATGAAACAGCCGATGTCGGTCAACTTTTCTTCTAATATGCTCATGTCCTGACAGCATTTTCTTTCGTCCTCAGTGGACATATGGGAACACATGTTACAGGAACACCTGAAACGAAATGTATAGATTTATAGTGTAATATATTGTAAGATATCTTGAAAATGTTATTAAAGAACAAATTGTACATAAAGTAAAAAGTTATTATGCAGCCATCCATTGACTTTTTATTTATCATAATGCATTTGAGGTACTATAATGTTCTGATTAATAAATATAATCGTAAAATAATGAGCATGTGTCATGTTTCTGCTGGAAAGTACATCGTTCACGTACTAAAATACTTGCAGGAAAGAGGTAAAATGTACAAACAGAAGAGTCAAAGTGAATGAAAATGTACACAACAGGAGAACGTAAACTGTTTGAAAAATTATATCAATACAAACTAATGAAGAAAAACAAATGATTTCATAAACATATTGATTTCATGACAATGTTAATGATCAGTAGACCTGTTGGTATATGAACAATAAACGGAAGAATGCCTTGCTTACCGGCGGATAAAGCGGTAAACAAATACGTATTTTTTTCCGCTTTTGTTTTGACGATAGAAAATTTTTTAAAAAATTGAATAGTTTATAGATGACATACAATTATCGAAATCTGAACAACAATAAAGTCGTGTAGTTGCAATGAAAACTAACCATTCTCCGACAGGTTGATCGGAAACCATGCTATCTTCGTCATCCTCGTCACCTCTTATATGCAGTTCCTCGGAACAATCTGACGAATCTGAGTCGATGTGATCGTCATTGTTCGATGTCTCAGTTTCATACATATGGATGGATACATAGCGTGAATGAAACCTCTGGGATATCGTCACTGTCGCTACAATCGGAGTTATATACGTGCGCCATAATCAAGTTTCGTTGGATCGGCGATTGTCACTTATGACGTCACAGCGGTTTCGAATTCACGGACGATAACTCAGGCAAGATTCTTTGATACGATTTCAACCGAACATTTATTATGTCAACATTTCGAGATAAACGATACACATATAACCTTTGAAAGTTATAAATATATTAAATTTAATAACCAGGGAACGTCATAAATAAGGAAATTTACAAAAACAAAAGTGCATTTCGTTCACCTTTAAGCTTTTGTCACTGTCAACCACGAGTTCCTACTGCTTTCTTCAAGATGTTCCATTTATACTTTGTAATACAATGCACAGATCATACATCAAATACAAACTACATATACATTGTGTAGTACAGAGGTCTAGAGAGTGTAAAGTGTACATATACATTGTGTAGTACAGAGGTCTAGAGAGTGTACAGTGTACATATACATTGTGTAGTACAGAGGTCTAGTACAGAGACCTAGAGAGTGTACATTGTAGCTGTACAGTGTACATATACAATGTGTAGTACAGAGGCTTAGAGAGTGTACATTTTAGCTACACAGTGTACATATACATTGTGTAGTACAGTGGACTAGAGAGTGTACATTGTAGTTGTACAGTGTACATATACATTGTGTATTACAGAGGCCTAGAGTGTGTACATTGTAACTGTACAGTGTACATATACATTGTGTAGTACAGAGGACTAGAGAGTGTACAATGTTGCTGTACAGTGTACATATACATTGTGTAGTACAGAGTTCTATAGAGTATACAGTGTACATATACATTGTGTATTAGGGAGGCCTAGAGTGTGTACATTGTAGCTGTACAGTGTACATATACAATGTGTAGTACAGAGGCCTAGAGAGTGTACAGTGTAACTCCACAGTGTATATGTATGTTGTGGCCTTACAAATGCACGGGTACAATTATATACATCTAAAAAATACCACTAAAAGTGTAGTGGTTATCAAGTTAGTTCCATACTGCAGTTGGATTAATTCACACATATATAATTGTTAACATACTCTTAATTCTGCCGAAGGTGTAGACTTTCCAGCTCCTCTCTGGTCAAAAAGAATAATTCTGTATGCTTTCGGGTCAAAATATCGTCTGTCTCGGGAAGAGGTGCCACCACCGGGGCCTCCATGACTATGAATATATATATAATCTGTATTTGCTTATTTCCAATATATCGTTCCAACATGGAAATACAAAAGGTCAAAGTACAAAGTGAAAGTAGATGTAACATCCGAGATACGTCCATTGACACACAATACTTACATGAATATAACAGGATTTCCATCGTTGTTTCCACTTTGTTCATAATAAATGTCGTGTATTTCCGATACTTTGAGTTTTCCAGAATCGAATGGTTCTATTTCTGGAAATAACCCTCTCTGTGTCGACATCGTATTATCGGTGTTGCTGCGAAATTGCCTTGTTTGATCACCAGCTGTGACACTCGGTCTCGTGAGACACTCGGTCAAAGGTTTCTGGCCGAAGCGGAGTATCGTCGAAGTCCGGCACACTTCAGATGTGGCAATATTTCGAGAAAGTCGATATCTAGATAACTTTCTAAGCAATCGGGAAGCAAGCATTAGCCCTCGTCTATGAAAAATATACATGTGGATATAATCATGTCAAGAGGTCAACCTAACGGCAACCCAGGAACGATTGGCACAGACAAGAGACAACACTCATTCGTATGGCGGTTGCAATACAAAGGGAGACAACTGATTATTACATAACCGGACTGTTCTGCTATGAAACACATCCATGTAGTATGTTTCGTATGGTATACGTGTCATAAAAGTATTTATCACTGTAGGCATAGTGTGACAAACTGAATTTTGAAGGGTGGGTTAAAGTATTTATATATCTATAAATAAATGAATAGAAGTGAATGACTTGGATCTCATATAGTTTGATATTTAAACAGTACTAAATGAAAAAAAGTATTCAAATCCAAACAACTACACTCTCTTTAACTTTGATTAGTCTACTTGTTCAAAACTCCACTCTGACTGCTGTATACAAATAAATATAGGATAATAACGAACAAGTGCAGTGTGAGCTCGGATTGGGAATTTTTATTCTAGTGTATGATTTGACATTTAATTGTTTGTGGAGTACATCGCCCATGAGCGGCCAGGTCAGAGGTCAATAACCGGTACCTCACCGAACAATGTACGGGAAGCCCGCTGCATGCAATCCAGGACAACTGGTATAAAGTGTCTTGTCCAAGGACAACATTAAAGACCGCACACAGACACGAGTAATGGGTGTCGGACTATGTAATTCACGTGAAGTCGCGTGTAAGTGAACACTTTACCGACTGACCTATCACGGCTCCTGTCATTGATTGTTATTTCAACACTGTTACATAAAACTATATATCAAAAAAGGCTTTTATTTGGTCGGAATCGTGGTCATCTTTAAATAGAATCGAGTCCGTGCCATATTGAATAAGTAAATTATCACACGGATGTCGATGTGATTTGGAATTTATTCAACGAGTTCAATAATTCTATATATCACGAACTTTTGGTGAGTGATATAACAAAGAAATTCACGAGGTTGATAAATTTCATATTACATGGACACGATTATAAGATTATCATATGACAAATATTTCTGGAATATAGGCGAAAATGTTTTTAGTTAATCTGCCTTTAAGACAAGTGTTTTTCACAACCGAGACATTCATTTTACGTTCTACAGACGTGACGTATCTATGACGTCACATTAGTGATTACACACTTGTCTTTCCCAAGAGTTCCTGTCTTCAATATTTCAAATTTATTTCATAACTTCATAATTGGTATCTAATCATTTTTTGATAAGATTTTATGTAAATAATTTGTTCATTGAGTTCTATTGAGATAAAGGTTCTATGCTAAAAGGAATGAGGGGAAGTAGGAGTTTCATATCTTGAATCTTTCGTGTACTAATTGTCAAGTGGGACGAACTTCAGCTTGTGATTCGGAAAAAGCAATACAAATGAACTGATTACAATTACAAATATTTATTTATATAACTATAAAACTCTAAATACACGGACATACTCACTTGCTCACTGAAACTCACTCCTCATATATACGTTATAAGGTATAGTCTGTAGTTCACATCTGCAGCGAAAAAAAAAAACTACAGTTCCATGGCGGCCACCAACAACGTGGCACAGCTCAATCCAGAGCCACACAATAGATACACCGGATATCCATTCACTCTAAGCAAAGCATGCCTGAACTTCCCTTTGCTATCCAGTAAAGAATAAGGTACCGTAGTGTCCAATACACTACTAACTAACTAGGGCAGAGGTACCAACAGGTGTCCTTCCTAAGAACGTTCCGCAGATTCACAGCAGCTTCATGACTCCCATGACACAAGCCTGTGTGATGAAGAAAATGTGCATCACGCCTGATCCTGACTGGTTGCTGAGTCGGCTACTGCCGTCATATGAAGCTACAATAATTAATTAAATATAACAGTTACACTCACCACGCTCAGTTACTTTCTCATCTAACAAAAATAGCCTTAGTTCAGGAAATATCCTTAATAACACCAATTATTTTATCATCATGATTAGAAAACATTATAACTAAAACAATATGTCATTAAGTATCTTATAATAGTGTGCCGGTCCAAAATATACACAAATATTACGAAATCTAAAAGTTTTTACAATATGACACATCTAGGTTTCCATACTTTTTCCGCCCGACCGCGTACGCAGTACACTTACCTATGTCTAAATGGATCGGGGCTTCCATAAATTTACATATCGAACAAATGCAATGTATAAACAATTAAAGCAGAGCACATATAATTTAGTTAGGTTTAAATTAGCTAAATATACTAGTAATGCATATATTTTTGGTATATATACTTCAAAACATTAGAAAATGTAACATATTACCCCTGCATAAACATCAAACACAATCGTCACGCATGATTGGACCGCACCGATATCTAAATGGCTTGACCGGATAAATACATTGGTATATATAAATAATACCAAAACTAAATAATGAATAGAAATATAGAAACGGCAAACTTACCACAGTCTGTATTCTGTGCTTGGTTCACATATAAAAGACCTCAAAATATCGACTCAGGTAACGGACAATACCATGTCCACCCGTATTGTCCAAGGTCTAACTCGTTCCTTCCTGTCGATACAGTTCCGCATGACGTACTTCCGTCTTATACATTAAAGATACTCACCTTAATTACAATAATCAAAATAAATATCAAATAACTACTTGCGAACGTGACACTAATAGATAATTTAATTGTTAACCACACCTTGAAAATGAAGGAAGTTCGTATTTATACTATATTTCTGTGTGAATTCAAGGTAAGAGTAGAAAGTAACAGGATTTGTATTTTGAACATATCGTTTACCACACCAACTTCCTTAGCATACCTGAGGGAAAAAATAAAGAGTTTCCTGTTACATATTTTGTCTAATCACATTTTTTTCTATAATTATGATATTTTATCACAGGCTTTTGTTGGTAATATCAACAAATTATCACCATCTCTATATTTGTTTCACCATCACAGATCAACGTTAGTACCTGTAGATTCATTTCTAAGTGAAATACTTGATATGTTTCGTCACATATCTTCTAAATGAAATTATTAAAGCAGATATTCAGCACCTACAGAAGAATTTTACATCGACAAACTAGAAAAACCTTCTGCTAATCTCAGCAAAGACATTACGAGATAGCTCATCGCCGATACCTCCGCTTCTGGTAACGACATAAAGTTCTCTCATCAATTTTCGTGCCACACTAGTGTAACTGGAGAAACACTGAAAGGAGCCGCATAATTTCATCTAGAAAATCTTAATAAGTATCATGTTGATAGAGAGAATTATTACGCCCATATCTTTATGTAGCCATCTATTTTCTCCGTCCAATATTACAAGTACAAAAATGTCTGACATATATTAATCTTATCTTTCAAATTTAATTAAACAAAAACGTAAAAGAATTTTTTTTCAGCAATCCTTCTTCTTCAATTAAAAATGATGGGGCGAGTTTAAACGCCATTTTATAACCATTGGTATGAAGTAAAGCAATGTCAGACGAAATCCCACAACCTATGTGCACGTATTCCGGGTACAATATCTAAAGATCTTTTGTCTTCGGTCGATATATTTTCTTGGGTAGATAAATCTTATTATCGACCTCACAAACAAAAGGTTAAGGTTGTAGGATACCAAAAAAAGTAATAAATCAGATTAAAATTGTTCTGAAGTTTTAATAGTTTCATGTAGACCCGATACCGATGTGTGAAGTTTTGAGAAAGAGATTTTGTTGTTCATTGAAGTTAAATGAAGGATTATACTCGTTCAGATGACAGAAACACAATGGCGAGTGACGCTGATATTTCGACATCACAAAATGACCAAATTATTTGTTTAAATAAACATATACATGAAAATAAACAAATGTGCAATTGAAAGTAACTATATATAAATATATATACATATATATATATATATCATATGTTATGGACATGTAGGCTGCTTCATGGTAGCTAGGTCACATGTTTTTGTATTTGTCCGTGGCCTCTACAAGCTGATGAAGTACACCAGCTTCCTTTGTGGAATGTCCCGCATCAGGTATTACATGGAAGTCAGCTTCTGGCCATTTCTGTTCATCAGAAAATATATTTTGAAATAAACAAAAAATACAAAATAATTTCTAAAATATAAAACCCAAACTACAGTGATGATTCAATATGTGTAATAATTAAACAGACAAATAACATTAACTTACATTACATAATCTAATATTTTATTCCTATTACGTACTATAAGAAATTATTTTTTGGTTATTTTTCTGTATGTCAGTAAAGATCTACAGCTAGGAAGCTCAAACAGTATCATCTTAATGGATCATGAATCGAACTGTGATCCTTAGTTGTTGAATCTAAATATGCATTGTATCTAAAATGAAAACGTTAGGAAATTCCTACCTTATGAAGTAACCAGGCAGTTTCCATCGGACAAACAACATCATAACGCCCTTGAATTATGGTCGCTGGAATGTGACGAATTTTCTCCACATCGTCTAAAATTTGAGTATCGGTCTTGAACCATCCTCCATGTACAAAGTAATGACTATAAAAAACGGTAAAAACAAATATAATAAGGTTGTCTTTAATAAAATCCTTCATCTAATTAACGGCCTAAAACTTCACATATATACATAACATCTAATTTAATTTATGACCTGTACATTGTTTAGATTTTCGTTTTAGGTCAATCTCACACACGTTTTACTTGATGCAAAAATACGGCATCCGTAACATAATATATCTAGTAAACACCAACAGAATCCATATTTTGTAAAACATCTAAGAATGTCAACATATATTATGATCAACAAATATTACCAAACGATTCTTATTGAGACATTTTATAGTATATATCTAAATCAATATAGATATAATGAAACATCATGCTTTATTAGCATCAGGAGCCAACTGTCATAAAATAAGAAAACGATCACCACTTTAAAGAAGCTGAAATGAAAACTTAGAGATTGATGGTCAAGCCCTGTTACCTTTCAATCCTGGCGAACTGTTGTGACCATATGTCTCCCTCAGCTCTCTTTAATAGGTCATCATCCACTAACAAGCGGGATGTGGCCATTTCCCATTTACTCCAAGCCTTGGCTGCTTTGATGCGCTTTTCTTCATCATCACTGGTCAGATGTCTATAGTAAGCACCCATTAGATCTCCTCTTTCGCCCTGGTCAGATAGAAAACATGAATCCCGTGAAAAGCTGGTTTATGAGGATATTTTTCTTTATCTGAGGAGCTGGTACAATAGGACTTTTTTCTGTTTCTGATAGGACCTTTCTCTTTCTCTAAACAGCTGGTACATAAGAATTTATTTTATCTCTCAAGAGCTGGTTCATGAGGACTTTATCTCTCAAGAGGTGGCACATAAGGATTTTTTTTCGATCACTAAAGAGCTGGTGTATGATGACTTTTTCTATATCTCAAGAGCTGGTTCATAGGTATTTTTTTCGGTTTTATAAAGCAGTCACTGGGACTTTTTCTATGAGATGGTTCATGACAATGTAATCTATTCTAATAAATTGGTTTATGACAATGAAATCTGATCATATGAGCTGGTTCATGACAACATATTATTTCCCTAATGAGCTGGGTCATGACAACATAATATATTCTATTGAGCTGGTTCATTACAATGTAATATATTCTAATAAAGTGATTCATGACAACATAACCTATTCTAATGAAATGGTTCATGACAACATGATCTATCCTAAAGAGAAGGTTCATGACAATAAAATCTATTCAAATGGGCTGGTTCATGACAACATAATCTTTCCCTAATGAGCTGTTTCATGACAACGTTATATATCCTAAAGAGCTGGTTCATGACAATGTAATCTTTTCTACTGAGCAGGTTCATGGCAACATAATCTATTCTAATTAACTGGTTCATGACAAGGTTATCTAGTCTACTGAGTTGGTTCATGACAACATGATATATCCTAAAGAGCTGGTTCATGACATTATAATATATTCTGCTGAGCTGGTTCATGACAATGAAATCTATTCTTATGTGCTGGTTTGAGATAACATGATCTATTCTACTGAGTTGGTTCATGACAACATAATATATTCTATAGAGCAGGTTCGTGGCAACATAATATATCTTAATGAGCTGGTTCATGACGAAATAATCTATTCTACTCAGCTGGTTCATGACAACATAATCTATTCTAATGAACTGGTTCATGACAACGTAATCTATTCTACTGAGCTGGTTCATATGGACTATATTGCCAATAGCTGTTTTCATTTGTCCCTAAAGACCTGATTCATGAAAAGTTTATCTATCTGTAAGGGGCTGGTTCAAGAGTACTTCATCTATCCCAGAAGTCCTTCTCTATTAGGATTGAAAAGGCTGAAAAGAACTTTATCACCTGAACACCTTATTTATGGACCTAAGTGGATTTTTTTCTAACCCAGCTTGATTTGCTTATCAACAAACATGTCCTTGACCTTGTAATTGTGCAGACCCATTGTATCAAAGCCGGATATAGCCAGAGTAACCTAATTCTGGTACATGACAAACCATCTCACCATGGTGAACCAACACCCCTTGTATGAAGTTTCAGTGACAAAAAGTATAGAAGACAGACTGCCAAAACAAGATAGCGGACTGAAAGATGTACACAACATAAATGATATTACCCCCACACCCAGGTTCCCAGTTGGGGGGACTAAAAATGAGTAAAAGAATGTGACTTTGACCTTGATATTGAAACCTTCACCTCAGACCACACACATCTTTGTTTGAATTCAATCATCATCAATTGATGTCATAGAAAAGTGTTAAACCATTCAAAACATTATTAGTAAATACATGTACATAAACAATGATACCGTTAATTTGACTATATCCTTTGAACCTTTAACCTTGACATTAGGTCAGTAATCTTCACCAGTGATTGATAAACAGTGTGCTTTTATAACACACACCACTTAAAAGAGCCTGTCTGATTAGTCATATCTGAAACATTCAGGACACACATATAATGATACTTATTACAGCTCGATAGACAGAAATTATCTACAGTTTAAGCAAATGTTTACCTCTGGTATAGGAGCCAGGTAACTTTCCCAATGATCAGGAAATAAATGGTTTGCCCCATCCTGGTAAAACCATAACAATTCCCGCCTGAAACACGAAACATGTTACGTTTGTGATAAAAAAAAGAAATGCATCATATCATACCACATCAATGTGAAATAACGTTAAGTTATCATAAATAGATTGCAAGGAATTGATAGAATTGTTTTTTTCATATTCCTGATATGTGAAATATTGTACAATGTGTGAAATATAACTATAAATACATATTTTATAAACTGAAGACAGACATAAAGCTCAACCTTTTCATCCCAAATGATCATTCCTTAGTATAAGATTTAACTGATGTCCCATATATTTTAGTAGCAGAAGCCAGCATTGCACTATCTTAGATCTATCAGTTTTTGGGTTTTTTTTTCTTTTTCATCTATTTAACTCCAACATATGGAGTAAGTCTAGCATGAAATGTTGATGAGATCCAGTCCCTGTAGAGATACATCAACCATGTAAGTTTGGTTGACATGCTGCAGAGAGGTTTCACAGAAGTACTCTTCAACTTGTTGAAACAAACTGAAAACTACTTTAATATTTAAGGAATATCCATACCGGTAAATAATCTATATTGTTACACTCAGTACCATATCTATATATTGTACATGTTTTACAATTTCTCTGTAATTTAAACCTCAATTATCAAACCATGAAATGCATCTTCTCATTATCATATAAAACTTTTGTTGATGTTATTTCTATTGAAACTTCTACTTTCTGCAGCGAATATAAATATGATCTAAAATCCATATCTCAAGCAATAAATGAATAGTTACCTGCGTAGATTGAAAATTCCTCGGAGGACAAGTGCCTTCACACGATCTGGGTGTGTTTCAGCATATGTTAAAGACAGCGTGGATCCCCAGCTACCTCCAAACACTACCCATTTATTAATTCCCAGGTGTTTTCTCAAATGCTCTATATCCTCGACAAGGTCCCAGGTTGTGTTTTCCTGTCAACATACAGAAGATGTTAATCTATATTTCCAGTTTACACATACATGTATATGGGGAATTTTTCAGATCACTTGGTGACAAATGTGAAATATGATTACGAACTTAACGTGAGAATAGACCAACATTGGAGTACCCTTTATGATTTTACCCACTACACATTATCTTGCTTTTCTTTTGCAATCCTGAAACATTTCAAAATGGGAATAAGATGTTTCTTAGTTTCAAAGTATTCCACATTAACATACAAATGTATAAATCACCAGAACACATTTAGTAGTCAAGGATAATTGTTAGATCTAATTGAAGTTCAATTTTCTTTTTAATATGATATACCAGTTTATTTTTGCCCTGGAACCAACTATCAAGAATTTGCCTCATATTCTTTACACCCTATGAGGATTATTCAAAATGGTTTTATACAAGTAACACTTCTTTTTTAAATTCACCCTTCTTGTTCGTGGATGAAAAGGGCAAAAATATTTAACAAGGCAAAAATATTTAACAGGGCAAAAATTACTCAGTGATCTGCAATGAACATGGTTACCAGGGAGGTCAACACCACAGCAAGGTCACAATTTAAGGTCAACACCACAGCAAGGTCACAATTTAAGGTCAACACCAAAGCAAGGTCACAATTTGAGGTCAAAACCACAGCAAGGTCACAATTTGAGGTCAACACCACAGTTAGGTCATAATAAGAGGTCAGCACCACAGCTAAGTCACAATTTGAGGTCAACATCACAGCAAGATCACATGTTGAGGTCAACACCACAGCTATGTCACATATTAAGGTCAACCCTACAGCTTTATGGTGACGATAGAAATCAACATCATTCAAGTTATAGAAAGAGGATAACAATATAGCTAGATGACATAATGAGGTCAGAACACTTCAGACATGTCATACGATGTAGATTCAACACCACAATTAACTCACAATTAGAGGTAAACACCACAGCCAGGTCATAGAGAGGTGTCAACACAGCTACATGTAGGTCATAGATATGGGTCAACACCACAGCTAGGACATCAACACATACAGTGATTAAGAGTTGGTGGGCCACATTTATGAAGCTATGATGACAGTTTGAAGCTAAATAGAAAACTAGGTTTTCAGATGATTTGACCTGATGTACTAAAAACTAATCTATGAAGACTTCTTAATGTACATATATGTTAAAGTAAAACCAAATAAAAGGCATGATTGATTTTCAATTGTATGTTTGTTTTAATAAGCACGCCTAAGTCCAATTAAAACCTGAAATTTCATATCTATCGAGTAATTTATCTTAAGTTCGTGAATGATTTTAATTAAAACATTTATTGAAATAATTAATTTCAATACCCTTTTGTTATTTTTAAGACCGTTAAGTGCGCCCTGAGTATTTTGCTGTATTAAGCTTTTGTCAGTGTCAACCACGAGTTCCTACTGCTTTCTTCAAGATGTTCCATTTATACTTCGTAATACAATGCACAGATCATACATCAAATACAAACTACATCTACATTGTGTAGTACAGATGCCTAGAGAGTGTACATTGTAGCTGTACAGTGTACATATACATTGTGTAGTACAGTGGTCTAGGGAGTGTACATTGTAGCTGTACAGTGTACATATACATTGTGTAGTATAGAGGCCTAGAGAGTGTACATTGTAGCTGTACAGTGTACATATACATTGTGTAGTACAGAGGTCTAGACAGTGTACAGTGTACATATACATTGTGTAGTACAGAGGTCTAGTACAGAGACCTAGAGAGTGTACATTGTAGCTGTACAGTGTACATATACAATGTGTATTAGAGAGGCCTAGAGAGTGTACATTGTAGCTGTACAGTGTACATATACATTGTGTAGTACAGAGGCCTAGAGAGAGTACATTGTAGCTGTACAGTGTACATATACATTGTGTAGTATAGAGGCCTAGAGAGTGTACATTGTAGCTGTACAGTGTACATATACATTGTGTAGTACAGAGGTCTAGAGAGTGTACAGTGTACATATACATTGTGTAGTACAGAGGTCTAGTACAGAGACCTAGAGAGTGTACATTGTAGCTGTACAGTGTACATATACAATGTGTATTAGAGAGGCCTAGAGAGTGTACATTGTAGCTGTACAGTGTACATATACATTGTGTAGTACAGAGGCCTAGAGAGAGTACATTGTAGCTGTACAGTGTACATATACATTGTGTATTACAGAGGCCTAGAGAGTGTACATTGTAGCTGTACAGTGTACATATACATTGTGTAGTACAGAGGCCTAGAGTGTATACGTTGTAGCTGTACAGTGTATATGTACATTGTGTAGTACAGAGGACTAGAGAGTGTACATTGTAGCTGTACAATGTACATATACATTGTGTAGTACAGAGGCCTAGAGTGTGTACATTGTAGCTGTACAGTGTACATATACATTGTGTAGTACAGAGGCCTACAGAGTGTACATTGTAGCTGTACAGTGTACATATACATTATGTGGTAGTGAGGCCTAGAGAGTGTACATTGTAACTCCACAGTGTATATGTATGTTGTGGCCTTACAAATGCACGGGTACAATTATATACATCTAAAAATACCACTAAAAGTGTAGTAGTTATTAAGTTGGTTCCATACTGCAGTTGGATTAATTCACACATATATAATTGTTAACATACTCTTAATTCTGCCGGAGGTGTAGACTTTCCAGCTCCTCTCTGGTCAAAAAGAATAATTCTGTATGCTTTCGGGTCAAAATATCGTCTGTCTGGGAAGAGGTGCCACCACCGGGGCCTCCATGACTATGTATATATAAAACATATATATATAATCTGTATTTGCTTATTTCCAATATATCGTTCCAACATGGAAATACAAAAGGTCAAAGTACAAAGTGAAAGTAGATGTAACATCCGAGATACGTCCATTGACACACAACACTTACATGAATATAACAGGATTTCCATCGTTGTTTCCACTTTGTTCATAATAAATGTCGT